>NC_080730.1:8891340-9191340 GCF_019097595.1 Hemibagrus wyckioides | reverse complement strand
AGTCGCGCTCGGCCGAGGCGGTCAGCGAGGTGACAGAGTTTGCCAAGACCATCCCGGGCTTCCTGAACCTCGACCTCAACGACCAGGTGACACTGCTCAAGTATGCCGTCATTGAGGTCCTCATCATCATGATGGCACCGCTCATGAACAAGGATGGCACGCTTATCTCGTACGGCCAGATCTTCATGACCCGCGAGTTCCTCAAGAGCCTGCGCAAGCCCTTCAGCGAGATGATGGAGCCCAAGTTTGAGTTCTCGGTCAAGTTCAACATGCTGGAGCTGGACGACAGCGACATGGCGCTCTTCCTGGCCGTCATTATTCTCAGTGGAGGTAAGGCACAAGGGCAGGAAGCAAATCTATTCAAATCCTTGGGGAGGATTACCGTCGTGTTGAGTCAAGCTGCATTATGTAAATGAAAATCTCAGCGACGTCTTTTGGGTTTTCATTGATTTAATAGTTAAAACGGATTGAATGATCCTACAGCAAAACAACAAGCAATAAAGAGATTCACTTTCTTCCCTCACATAAAGATAATGATAAACAATGAAATGTCAGCTAGCACCAGATAAAGCATTACTTAATAATTAATGTACTTGCTCAATATCACATGGTGACAGTTCAAGTCAAGACGTATGACAGGGTTTGGTTTCAGTTGTAAATAAACATTGTCATCCTGCTGATTATTTATTACTCTAGACGTGTGACCAGCACAGAGCCTGAAATCACAAGAATAACAAGCAAGCTATGACAATGCATATCGTGTACTCAATCTGTGTACTTCTTATTAGAGCTTAGCCTGGCTGCTCCAGTAACAGGTTAGCTTACTCTTGTTCCTTTATACAGCATTTGGCGTAGTAAAAGGAGTTTAATAACAAAAATACTTTGTTTTACCCCTACTGACCTATTCAAATAATGCCATGCATGTGATGCTGGATGGGGAATTTGACATGTGTTGTCAATAGTAGTACTCATTTATTTTCACTAGTAGTCTAGAATTCTCAAGAAACCTTGCTTAATGTTTTATTCCAAACCTCTCTTCTTGTGAAAAAGGATCGTGGGATTTATGTTTGTCAAGAAGAAATGGGCGAGGTTGGACCTGAGGTGATATAAGGAGTCAAAAAAAGAGCCAGATCTTCAGTAGTCCCTTAAAGTAAAAAACAAACAAAAAAAAAAACACATACAGTATATATTTTAGTAAAACCTTACAGGAAGGTTACAGAACCATAGGATCTGACAGTTGTCAGATAATAGTCGTGGGTTAATGTAACATTAAATAGCTAACAGAAAGCAAAACCAACTTTTAGCTAGTAATATGCAGTCATCATGATTGTGTGTTAAAATCACATTCTAATGAAATTTCTCAAGCCGCCGCACGGCCGAGGTAAACCAACCGAACACACGGCCCCAGAAACCTGTTCTCCTCTCTTTTTATTTGTAAGCAGTCCTAATCCTTGAGGATTATTTAGGCATAAAAATTTTATACAACCAGCATTTTACCTCAAACAGTTTCTCTTGTCAACTCCCACACATATATGACTCATAATATGTTCAGCTTATACCAAGCCTAGCTGACATGGATTCATATGGATTGGCATTTGATTTGACCTCATATTGAACCCGAACATACAGATTTCTATTCGGCTGATTGCGCATATTGTTTATCGTTACTGTTGCTTCTCATCTCGGCGTGAACAAGATGTCTTCCCGAGTTATCTCAAAGATTTATTGGTCACTGTTTTGTGGCCATTTAATAACATGTTACCCTTGAACTTTGATTTTTTTTGGATTCACACGTGTGAAAAATTAACCTCGAGGACAAAATAAAATCACTCACAAGTTACTAATATATGACCTATATGCAGTAGGAAGTCAGACATTTGGAACAATTGTGTAAAAATATTTAACAGGCAGGTAACCTAACCAGTTACTTTGTGTTGACTCGTACAGATCGTCCAGGCCTGCTGAATGTGAAGCCGATTGAGGACCTACAGGAGAACGTTCTCCACTCACTGGAGCTCCATCTCAAAATGAACCACCCGGACTCGCTCCATCTTTTCGCCAAAGTCCTGCAGAAGATGACTGACCTGAGGCAGATCGTTTCCGACCACGTTCAATTCATTCAGTTGCTCAAAGATTCAGAGCTCAATATGTGTTTACATCCACTGCTGCAGGAGATCATGAAGGACCTGTACTAGTGTACGGATCGGTGCGTGTTAGCTGAATCATGCTTTGGTTTACTGCTGAGGGTTGTTTTTTGCTTTCAACAGACAGAGGAAGATGGAATCATCTGTTTAGTATCAGCATGTTAGACAGAGAAGGTCACTTCTTCAAGCAGTGTAAAATTCTGCTAGAATGGGAAAGCAAATATATTCTAGTTTTTATTGGGTTTATTGGGATGCACATACATATTTGGAGAAAGCTGCCTTTAAACCTGGATTGGAAATCTTTTTTTTTTCTTTCTTTTTTTTTTCCCCAAAAAGTGCACCTTCATTTATATTGTTTGCGACGAAGAGTTATTAATAAAAATGTAATATGTGATAAACCCAGAATAAACCTAAATGACATAAAGTTTTTAAATTCTTTGCTGACGTGAACAGTGAAAAAACAAAGAGTAATATTATCTGTGAAAGTTTTTGTATATTGTTCTCACTGGGGGAATTCGATGTGAAAGCTTTAATTTTTGATTCTATAATGCATTTTTTTGTAAATACAATAAACAGATTTTTAATGCCAGGCTTTTGTCGGATGTATTGCATTAAAAAAAAAAAAAAAAAAAAAAAGGTTGATGAAATGCTTGAAATTGTAAATAAATATTTTCGCATAACATCTGTCTCAGCTCTGACCCTGATTGACACTTGTGCAAGATATAGCATGTCCACCTTCTAGTTTTGCATTTTTGTTAAATGGCTTTCTTCTGATTGTTGGACTGGCAGACTCAGTTACACGCAAAGCCATTTCCCAGGCATTACGTCAGTCGTTTATTGTGTGTGTGTCTCTCTCTCTCTCTCTCTCTCTCTCTCTCTCTCTCTCTCTCTGAGAACACACCCTGTAGTGATTGCAAAATCTGACCTCCGCCGCTCCCCACAGCAGCTTCACATCTGCCACTTAATCATTGAATTACATCTGACAGGCTGAAGACTAACATTTTTTTTGATGTCATTTTGTTTTACCGATTTCTAAACTCGGTGGATATATTGGGTAATATGGAGGGACTCTAAAAACCAATGGATAATTCACAAATGTTAAAAATGTCTGTTTGCTTGTATAGCTTGGCTCTGGAATGCATGTAGGTTTAGCATCAAGCGAACCGCATTCCTCAGTCACACCAGACAGTGTCATAAACCAGAATATACAACCATTTTATTATGAACTCCTGTACACCTGCTTATTTATCCCATCAGCCAATCGTGTTGCTGGAGCTCGATGTATTGAATATCACGAACAACAGCATGAGTTAATGTTCAGATCAAACGTCAAAAAATTTTGTTCAGTGTAACTCATGGCATGTGGGATTTCAGAAACTGCTGATTCTCCGGGGACCTTCACACACAACAGTCTCTAGAGTTTACACAAAATATTGCGAAAAACAAAAAAACTTCCAGATGGAAAATGGCTAGACTGGTTTGAGCTGATAGAAAGGATACTAGGAGTAGGAGTTACTCAAATAAGTACTCGTTGCAACCGTGCTGAGAAGAAAAAACATCTCAGAATGTTTACACATTAAACCTTGAGGTGGATGAGCCTCAACAGCAGGTTCTGCTACAGTCAGGCAAGAAGAAGAATCCAAAGCTAAAAAGGATAGAGGTTCACAGTAAGTGAATATTTGAAGATTGGTAATACATCACCTGGTCTTTATCCAACCGCCTGATTTTAGTGAACCTGTGAAGGCCACTATGTAATGATGATTTGAGGTGAATATATTATACATACACCATATATAAGAAGCAACACGTAGTCCTGATTTTCATTGAGACAGATTAAGGTCTATTTTGTTTCTTCAGATTCAAGTTCAAAAAGCCTTTTATGCTTTGAATGATGACAGGAAAATCTTAAATGGTGGATCAAGATGTTTTGATTATTACGATCGTCTATTTTATTCATGATGATTAAAACGAAGGCAGAGCTAGCGATCGAGCTCACTAGTCTCTCCGAACTGCCACTGTGGGCTGAGACGCAGAAGAAGACATTCAAGCCAACTCAGCTCTGTTCTCGGATCGGATTCTTCCTTGATATGACTTTAGATAAAAGCATGTGCCAGATCTCAAATCCAACAAACAATAATAGAACCGTAAAGTAAATAGCAAATGTCTGCAACAAATTAGCGCTTGTATAACAATGAGGTTATTTCATAAACTCATAAGCTTGTTGAGTGAGAAGCGGTCCAGCCTATTCTCCACAGGCTTGAGTACGAGCGCACAGCAAACACACGGAGCTGAAGAATATTCTGGAACGGTCCCGGCCATGCTGTTTTGATGATGATGATTAAATGTGTTTTTTTGTGTTGTGTCAGCATATCCTTACTTTGTTACTACCAAGTCTCCAGTGACCGAGTCCTGCCAAGATCCTTCAAAGATGCTGCCAAATCATTTCGAAAAAAAAATACATTGCCCTGTTTTAAAAGTCCTCACAGGAACATGGCCAAAGACAGCATTTAGTTTAGGAAACAATACTCTTGTGCTGTTTGTGTTCTCTGAAAAAACATCGGCTTTCCTCAGTGCGCTAGGTTTAAATGTCTATATATGAATATGAGTTGGTTTCTGTGTGTGAGTGACCGAGAGAGAGAGAGAGAGAGAGAGAGAGAGAGAGAGAGAGAGAGAGAGAGAGAGAGAGAGAGAACCTAAAGCAGGTCAAAGAAGGCATAGATATAAAATAGATAAATTTAAAAAAATAAATAAATAAAATGAATTAATAAGTACATACATACATACATACATACATACTTAGATATTATTAGAATTAGAATTATTTTTTAATGCTTAAACAGCATCCAGATAAGCAAATAAAAATATAATAATATAAATAAGCAATATGTTATGTTATATATAAATATAAAAAAGCAATATGTTATGTTGTGACGCTATAATGGTCATTCATTTTAAATATCTATTAAAAATTCATTTTTAGCCTACAATGATTTTAATAAACGTATGAAAATAAAACATTAGAGCAATACATTAAACAAATGAAAGAAAAATAAATGATGAAATCAATAAAATAAAATAAAATAAAGAATTCCCTAATTTGCCATTTAAAATTTAATTTATAAATGTAATATACACACAATTCCACAATTTTATGTACAATAGAACTGTATGTTTTAATAATTTAAGTTTTTTTTTTTTTTTTTTTGGTTATATACATTTTTACTCATTTCTCGTTGCTTTTTTTTCCGTCTTCAACACGCAACAACTCTTTAAGTAAAGTTTCAATTTTAATGGTGTGCTGGATGTGTCAGGATGTGTGACTCACACTCGCACGCTTCAGACGCATTTTGTTACAGTTTATGACAGAATTTCGCCAGTAACGATCCTGTTTCACTTGAATCTGGAATGTATAATCATTGTAATTATTATTAAATATTCATAGAGGCAGAAATTTACAATGAATCAATTAGCAACCTGAAATGAAAGATGAGCATGATAATTATTAAAAAGAGTTAAAGATCTATTTTTTTCTAACTATTTTAAGAGACAATATTGTATATTTGGTGAAAGTTAAAGTTGTAGTTTAAAGAAAAATTGTTGAAGATTACACACACATAGATAGATAGATAGATAGATAGATAGATAGATAGATAGATAGATAGATAGATAGATAGATAGATAGATAGATAGATAGATAGACAGGTAGACAGGTAGACAGACAGAGACAGATAGACAGACAGATAGATAGATAGATAGATAGATAGATAGATAGATAGATAGATAGATAGATAGATAGATAGATAGATAGATAGATAGATAGATAGATAGATAGATAGATAGATTTTTTTCCTATAATAATCCTCGATTTTAAGGTTGTTAATTGTTTTAAAAAATATATTTAAAAAATATATTTACTTACAAAAAAGAAAAGAAAAAAGGTGTAGAGAGAAATTACAACAATTTTAAGACAATCCCTTCCATGAAATAAAAATCAGGTTCCGCACAATTCAAAATAAATTCTTTTTACACAGTATTAACAGTGTGTGGAGGGGGAATCCATTTGTTCCTGTACTTTATATGATTATATGACTAGCTTTTAATGATCAGAACTTACCGGAAGCCTGCACAGTGCTCCAGAAATTCAAATATGCACTTCAGAAAAATTCAAATGCAGAAACCCACTACATCATCTAGGATCTGGAAGTATCGACTTCTGCACTTATTCTTTCCACAGCTGACTACATGTAACCACAGTGGTTTCACACTAAACTGCTCATGTTTCTAAAGATAACCACAATGGAAAAAAAAAGATGCTGTTTATACAAATGTTGATTATGCAGTCCTTAGACATGATGAGCAGAAATGCAGAAGATGATTTCAGGGGTGGTATTCCTGTATTTCTGCATGCTAAGATCCTCCTACACACGCATAGGATGAAACCAGCATTTAAACACAGTCATAGGGGAAATCATGTTCTTCTGAACCTCTTTTTCACCATTAATTTGTAAAGAGGCACCATGGGGGGGCTGTTTTGAATTATTTCTAGCTCGAGGATTTCTTGCTTCATCTAAATCTGCCTTCCTTTCTCAGAAATGCATACTTTCACTAAAACGTTTTGCCTTTTTTTTTTATCTTTAACTACATGCCCTCTCAGGTCACTGATTATACAAATAGTGTCACAGTTTGGCAATCACCCAGAATTTATTGGATTTTAGCAGTTGGTTCATGTGCATGGTCAAGTTACTGTGGATTTTGTGTGTGTGTGTGTGTGTGTGGTATTTTTTGTTTTTGAGTCCTACCCACATTACAAACATGAAAACGTTTCAATGAATAAGACTTTCATATAAAATGTCATTTTACTGTTAGACTGTTATACTGCTATACTGTTATATAAACACCAAACATTTGTTTTATTTTTAGTTTGTCATTTTTTTTAAACAATCAATATACATACTGTCCATATATGAATATTATCAGGATTTCTTTAAACAGCCTGATGCCCATCATACCCAAGGTGCCTGATGCAAGCTGCGCAACGACAGATAGGTATAGAATACCCCCTACTGGCTGATGAAAAGCTTTTACAGCTGTAATATATATTCTCTGTATATATACAGTATACTCTATATGAGCAGTTCATGTACATAGTGTCCCTTTACATTCATTAACATTGCAAGGAATGTCTCAAATCACATAACTAGCCAGTGCATTATAAACCTGCTGTTTATTTCACAGAATACTACCAATCCTGGTTTGAATTAAACACTTAAAGCCTTAAGAACACTTTATATATTTTTTTTTAGAAATGCTTTTCTATTAGATTTTATTTTTGTGACAAAACACCTCACACCAAGCTCCTTCATCCTGGTAGCTAGCACATGCACACACTCCAAAAGCTCTTCTCAAATTATACTGTGATTTATATATTCATTTTAAAAAACATGACAATAAATAAACAATTCAATTTTTATTTTGTTACTATATATTCAGTTTATTCCTATTTTTTTCATACTTCTTTTATCTAGAAAATTTAAGGGACCGGAACTAAACACACACACACACACAAGTTAAGAGCCACCGGACTGTTATAAGTGCAACACATGAAGGAAGAACTAGCGATTTCTGACGCTGATTATTATTTATATAATTCGTGAGGAAGTAGTGTGATAGAAATTACTTATACGATATAAAATGCACGTTTGATTTTTAAACATTTCGACTATGTTCACTTTATCGAATGTAGTTTGCTAACGATTGCCATTTAAACCCGCTTTCTTACAAGCACCGCCTTCTTTCTTGACAGTGCCTGAGTCTGAGCTACGATTGGCTAGAATTCTCACAAAGGGCTCGCTGATTGGACAATGAGTAAGGTGGGGGGGATAACCTGCCGTGAGACAAAACACAAGACTCAACGTCTCTATCACCGACATTATATTTTGTATTAATGTGTTGGACATTTGAGATATAACTTGATTATAAATGGAAGCGATATTTCACCCTCCAAAACGGAGGCCAAAGGTCTATGAATCTTTCGAAGCACCACTTCCTGTTTCGTTCAGCAAAGATTCTCCATCAGAACAGCAGATAGATATATACAAAGCTGAAATCACACACCAGCACATCCTAGTCAGAGAAAGTGAACACATTCAAGCTCTTTATGGAAAGGTAAGCTTTGGTTTATAAGCTTTATTCAACCAGATCAGCATTGAATACAAGACTGGTGACCCACGTGCACAGTAAACACGTGCACGTGCGTTGCAAAGGAGTGCAAATCAGATACACCAGGTGAACCTGAATCTGAATTTCAGACGAATAAAAAAAAATAATGACGTGGTTATGAAACGTTTTATTGTCAATATTCTGTATTAGATATTCACTTTGAAGTGGAACTGCATCTTGTAGAAATTCAGGTTCAGCAACATAACCCTTGACCTGTCTTTTGATTGGCCCGGCAGGGAGATGGAGTAGATCCCGGTGATCTGATGTAACAAATCTGTATGAAAGGAAAGAAATCTGTTCACCTTTGAAGAATTCCTGATCTTTACAAACTTTCTGATGACATTCCATCTGGTATTATGATTATAAAGGGAATTCCTCTTTTGTTTTCCTTGATCATGATGTTCGAGAGATTCAGTAGACACACCAGTAGGCAAATTAGATCTTCAGCCAAATGCCAGTTTTTTAAAACAAAAAAAAGTAATAAGAATACGTGTGCTTTATTCCAAAACAAACATTGTCTCTTCTCCACATAAGTACATCTTGAAACAAACAGGTCAAAAACACTAGCTGGAAGGATTTTTGGACGTACCTGTTGATTAAACAAAGCCAAGGAATTTCATTTCATACAATTGAGGGTTAAGGGCCTTGCTCAGGGGCCCAGCAGTGGCAGTTTGATGGACCTGGGATTCAAACTCACAACCTTCCAATCAATAGTCCAACACCTTTACCACTAAGCTACCACATCCCCACACCTTTACACCAGTACAAGCACGGTTTTGTGTAAATCCCATCTTGAGACCTCCTTGCATTTCTTTTGGCTCTGCAATCACAGATGACAACTTTGATAAAAGGATAGCTGGCTTTATTTTGAGATCAATACCACAGTCAGTTTTACCTGAACTTGAAAATATTTTATTTGGCTTCACTTGTTATTAGAGAGATGTGGGAAACGTGTTTGTTTTTGTTAGATTTATTAGTCTATTACATATATGTATATATAAACTTGTAGTCTGTGTAAATTATGTTTTCTGTTTAATACTGTGTGCTTTGGGTTTGTTTTATCAATGTATTTATTTGTGTTTTTTTTTTTGTTTTTTTTTTTGTGTAATATAGGAATAGTTAATATGATGTCATGGTAATTTATAGATTTTTTTTTACAATTAAAAACATCAATTATGAGATGATAAGCAGCTGATACTATTGTTTCTAATATTTTGATAATACAGATTTTTTTATATAAATATATATAAAAATTTTATAATACATTTTCAATATAATATATATATATATATATAATATATGTTTCAGCATTTCCAGCTTTATTTAGTGTAAGTATTTTGTTACTTTAGAATTTTTATTATTTTATTTTAATGTATTTTTATTTATGGATGGATCGATGGAGATACTTTTTATTTCATTCTTTTCGTTTGCAATTTTGTGGGTGGTTTATTAAGTAACCTATACATTTAAATGCACATCATCTGCCATAAAAAGGTTTTAATATATCATGGTCTGATATTTTTGTTCTTTCACTTGCCCCTTGCATGATTTGTTTATATCGTTTACATTCTTGTCTGTGGGTGTATATCATATTCATTTTGTTAATGTTTTCCGTATTTCTATAATTTAATTAAAAAAAAAAGTTGTTCAACTCTCACACACATTTATAGGCATTTGTAAAACAAGAACATGTATTGTGTGCTGTTTTGTCAGCTGATCAGAAAATGCCTCCATATTTAAAATACACATCATGATAAAGTGTACATTGTTGAGTGTGCGGTAAATAAAGGGGGCAGAAGCCCTTGGAAGAACAGTTTGAAAGCGGCTTATTTATCTCCACGAATTAGCCACGGTACATTTCAACCATTTGCTCTTGTTTATGTCTTTCCAGGGTTATTTTGGTAAAGGAGTTCTGTCCAAAAGTAGACCACAGCACAGTATTTCTGAACGGTGGGAATGTGGGTATTAATGGGAAACTATTTGCATGCTTCTTCTTGTTCACACAGAGGTCATAAATGGCAAAATACAGTACAATAAAAATGTAAACTGTTTTTAAATGTTTCTCCTTATTTTGTCTTTCTTTTATCTAGATGTAGGTGATAGTTGTTTACCTGTCATCCCCTTGGCAAAGTAAGTCTCGTGAAATTTTGCTCTTATTGCATTAATCTTTGTGTTTCATACATTTATTTTTAAATAAATCCATGGACTGTTTTCCTAGTTTTAATATGTTAATAATCTTATTTTATATTATATTATTATTATATTATTGTCTCTCTCATTCCTTGCATGTGGTATAGGTTTAAATGATTTTTTTGAGTGAAACTTTAAAGACCAATTTTAGAGTTAGAGTCATCTTTCCTCTGAATATCACTGCTATTGCTGTTTTCCCTCATTTTTTTAATGACAACAATCACAGTGCTCAGGCAAGTTGAGGGAAAAACAGCTACCTGAATTTCAGTCTGATTAGATCTGATTTTATCTGTGTCAAAATCATATTTATGTAAATTAAGCCTGTTATTATGATCGTAACCTTAGGTATAAACTGGAAATCACTCTGTTAAGCACTAATCTGCTCTGTTTGTGTTCCTCAGATATGAGCAGCATGTGAGATGGGCTCGCTCGGCTCTCCTGGCTCAGGGATTGGACGAAGAAGCTGTCAGTCAGGTGCTGAAGGAGCTGACACATCCTATCGAGCTGGATCTAGAGGAAGAACTCGGTGAAGAGCAAGCTGACTTTCAGGAACATCAGGAATCGGAAGAGTGTCCGACGCAAGCTTCAGATCAGGACCAAATGATGGAGGATGTAGCAGCTGCAAGAAGCGATGATGGAGAAGGTTCAGGATTCTCAGAGGCTAAGAGACCACGTAGACAAGGAGATCCACTCTATGATCCTCTAGCTGATCTATATCCTGAAGAACCTGAACAAATCGATCCAGCCAAACTCGCTAAGATCAAATGCAAGAGACATGATGATTGGATCGTTCATTGTGGATGTCGAATAGATGCGAGTGAAATGATGAGTGGTGGGTCAGTGTCGGACACGAAGGGCTGTAATCTGTCTGTAGCGCATGGTTACGTTCTGGTGGAGGAGTCTGAAGAAGAAGATGAAGATGGAGACGAGGACATCAAAAGAGTAAATAAATACCTGTTTGGTTTCTTGTCTTTGTTTGGCCATGGCCATGCCACTGAACACTGCAAAAGCTTTTTCAAGAACTTTTGTGGTTTGTTTAACACTCTTTCAAAAAGTGGCTGTAAATGCTCTAAACTGAGATTTTTCTAATCCCGATAGTTAGTTTCTCCAGCCTGTGGAAGATCTGTGGGTGCTTCCTAAAATTGAATTGACAAATTCTTGATTATTTGGTCATTCCTCCTTCACCATCTTTAAGGATATGCCAGTCCTTCCATCCAGAGACCCTGGCCAGTTTTGCTTCCCTAGCTATGTATGGCTGGATACTCTCTTCCCCATCAGTTAGAGTGATGCTAGCCAATCACATGCCTTTGTGAGCTTATGTATGCAGAAGAGGGCAGAGTTAAGGAGTTAAGCAGTTCACATTTAAATAGATGTAGTTGCTTGGATCTTCATGTCTTGAAGAAAGCACATGGTAGCCTTCACCCTCCCCGTAGAGCTAGATAGTGGAGGAATGGGGGGGGGGATTTACTTTAATGTCGTGATTCAGAGAGCAAGAACATTGCGTTTGAATGATATGTTTGGGCTTGATTCATACTGTCCTTGTTTCCTTTTCCTTTATTTGATGACGACAATCATAGTGATATGCTCAGGCATGTTGGGGTTAAAAAGGCTACCTGTCCTTGTTTCTTTGTCTTGCATCCCAAAGCTAAGTAGCAATGAAAGGACTAGAAGAAGCTCAGTCGAAGAAATAAGGAGTGTCTTTCCATAATGTTTCCTGGGACACACTTCTTCCCTGCCTCAAACACTCGTAATTGGCTGTTATACACGATCTGGCCAAAAGTATGCGAACACCTCATACCCATAACACCTATACGTGAAATGTGTTTCATCTAAACTGTTTCCACAAACAGCTGGAACCACACACTTGTCTAGAATGTGTTTGTTTGATTTAGAATTAACATACAAAGTGAAGTCTATGAAGTCATGGTTTGCAGTGGAAACCAAATTCGAGTGTCCTGCACAGACCTCAGACCTCAACCCCAACGAACACCTTTGGGATGAGCCGGAACACCACGTTCCAACTGACCCTATCTGCCAGGCATTAATACACAACCTCTTGTGCTTTTGTGGTTGAGCCATGATCCAAAATCTAGTGGAAGAGTGGAGGTCATTATAAGAGCAAAGGAGCAACAATCAGTATTATTGTCCATGGGTTTGGAGTAGGACGTTTAATACACAGGCGTCCACATACTTCCGACAATATAGTGTGTATTACTTCACTGATGCGTATTTGAGCTCGTAAATTGAGAAGTAATGCAGCACTCCAGCGTTTTAACAGCATGTCATGTGCATCTGCAGCTCTCTGTGTGTAAACCAGATTTTCTCAATCGTTACAATGTGTAGTAATGTTGTCTCAAAAAAGTGTAAAGTACTTTGCGTCTTCCAAAGGCTGGAGATTTTTTTTAAAAGAAGAATCAGGAGCAAGCAAGGATGAAATTCCAACTGTGTCCACCTCCGTCAGTGTGTGATATCAAGTCAATTCTTGCACGTTTTACAAGAAAAATAAGCGAACTAAAATATAACTACAAGCACAAACTATAAGCGGTATAGCAAGATGATAAGAGACAATAGCTATTGCATAGATGCGCCCCATTATCTTCTTTTGAACGCAGTGCATGAGAAATCCGTATATTATCTCATCACTCAAACAGTTCAGCTCTCTTCACGCTGATGGTTGCTCAGGGAGTTTGTCATGTCATGTCTTACATTGGACAGTTGTAAAAGAACAGCACAAGCGAGTAAATCAGGTTTGTTTTTTTTGTTTTGTTTTTTACCCCCGCTGCATTTCATGGTTGTGTTACACAAAGCAGATTTGATCACATTATCATGTAATGGATTTATTGTGGCATGCGAGCATAAAATATGAGCCTCGATAGCGTCCAGCAACATTTGTACACATTATCAACTATGTTTTTTTAATCTGTTTTAGCTTTACATATAAAAACCTACATCTATTCTTAATTATTTATCTGAAATTAGATTTTCGTAGCTGTCTTTTATAGAAGTTTATAATGTCTCATACGTTATTGTGACTTGTAGGGCGAAGACACACATTTATTTATTTTTCTAAACGCACAGGCGTGGCTCATACTGTGAGGGCAACTTAGAGTTCATGAACTTTGTTAACCTCTAGCCATTCTGCGCTATTACACACGCATTAATTGTTTACATTTTTTATTTATTTTTTCGTGCATTGCAGAGTACAAAAGGCAAGCTGGTGTGCAGAATCAACCCTTTTAACATGATGGAGTACCTACAGCTCAGTTATGAAGAGGTAAGAGAAATCTGCAGGGCGAAAGCTGTCTGGTTTAATATGATCGATGGAGGGGAAAGGAATGTGTTACGCAACAAAGAGAAGGCTTTATGGATGGGTTAGTAAAAGCATGTAAGCTCTCCGGTCAGTGTCAAATGCATATAGCAAAGCAATGCATTTTATTATTATGAATCAGTTACTAAACGCATTCCTCAAATTCTCCAGCATACTTTGAACAGTAAAGGGTTTTTTGTTGTGTTTGTTGGTAAAATTCTGTTTGCTAGCGAAAATGTTGGTTTAGTGGTTAGCATGTTTTGTTTCACACACCCTGCGTTTGGGGTTTGAGTCCCACAGACAGTTGCATGTCTTAAATTAGCATCATGTGAATGTGTGCTCACCAACATTATGATGTTACACACGGCCCGAACCGGCCAGAAAATAGAGCGTGTTTACAAGCTGAATATTAGTGAATGATTATCATGCCTTGAGATCGCCTTTGAATCTGACACGAAAATCAACTTAACAACAAAGTGTTAATGTTATATATTTATATAGTGCTTTTAACAAGGGACATTGTCTCAAAGCAGTCTTGCAGGAATATAGAAACATAGAACAATAATAATTATTAAGTTCCAAATCAAATTAATCTTTTATCCCTGACGGGCAAGCCTGAGGCAAGGGTGGTAAGGAAAAACTCCCTGAGATGATATGAGGAAGAAATCTTCAGAGGAACCCGAAAAGGGCTTAAAAGGGAACCCATCCTCATCTAGGTGACAGTAAATAATCTAAATGGAAACATTATAAATAATTTCCTTTCTACAACTGTTTCTAGTCGAATGGGATTGTGCAAACAAGTGCTCCTGAGCAACTAATATTTCCGGTAATTTCTGAGTTCATTATAGGCTTAAGTCATAATACATTGACACAAATTACGTGACTGTAATACATGGTAACTGTTAATACTTAACTGCTAATTTCTGCTGGAGAATTTCTATTAATATGTTAGAGTGAAGCTAATGGTATTCCACTTGAGTTTAATTGCCGGAGTCGCTTGCTTGTTATATCAATTAAGTTCAATTTTATTCGGTTTTAATTTTATTCACTGTCGCAAAGCAGCTTATTAGGAATATACAAATTAATATTTATCTCTAATGAGCAAGCCAAAGGCATGGGTGGCAAGGGAAGAATCCCTGACGATAAAAAATGAAGAAATTGTCATAATACAATCTAGTTTGCTACTATAATTCAGATTTCAAGGAATTCTATACAACACTGATTTTTACTATACAGCACTGATGAGGTTTTTTTTGATTGAAATAAAAATATTTCCGTTTTGCTGCGGTATTAGCTTCACAAATTTTTCCCAGCTGCATCTCATTACCTCAGAGTGCACCACACTCTTCCAGCACTCTGCTATTAATACACTCATTTGTTTTCTTATCAAGGTGGAGATGTTCTAAACTTCAGTTTAGCCATATTTTCACAGCTGGATCTGATCGAGGGAATCCAACTCTCCGAGCCAGTAGAAACAGTTAAAGAAGCCGTGAAAGCGTCCGAATGTAGATATTTCGTGCTCGTTCTCTTCACAGGCTAATATTAACACAAGCCTCCCTGAAGGATAAACATGGTCGACGCTAATATTTCAGCCGGCGAAGACGGATAAACCCTGTTCTATCAAGCCGCGTTTACCCGAGAGTATCGTTAAAGAGTCCGAGGGGGTCGAGGTGAACGTGTGCAGTCATAAGAGGCGCTATTTACAATCCCCATCGTCGTTAATTGATTGTTAAGGCCATCAGGTTGAACTTTTGGGCAGTGTGATCTTAAAGTGAACCCATTTCCACCCATACATCCCAGTGCTGAAAGAACATGAAGTTTTAAGTGTTTTCTGGCTTTTCTCTTCTCTAATTTATCACTTATGTTCCATTTCTTTGCATTGCAGGCTTTCTTCCTGGTTTATGCACTTGGATGCTTGTCAGTTTTCCGTGATGGGGTAAGTTTAACTCATTCCACGGTACTGTCTTGTGCAAGTTTTTTGTCTAATGTCGTTAAGTCGATTTTAGTTATCTTTTGATGAGAAATTCATGTTTTCTGGTCACTAAATCTCTCAGTATCATTTACATAATAATAGCTATGAAATTCTGCTTAGATGACCATCAACAGGAATTCAAAGACCAGTAAAGATTGCATCCAAATCACAATTAATTCAAGCTTAAATATTAATTATAAACGATAACACCTCTCAATCCATACTGCTACAGACCCAAAGAACTTTCGCATTACTAATATATTATATTTCTGTCATAATATTTCACATTATCACACTATCACACATTATGTTTTTGTTGGTAAATATAAAACAATCTCATATAAAAATGAATATGAATCATTAATGCTTCTTTTATTATATGCATCACATTTTGCTTACTATTGACTACACATGCTCACTACACAGGGTATAATAAAGCAGCATATATATATATAGCAAGGAGCCTTGGTGCTTCATGTCTCCAGTGACTAGCTGAATTTTGAGTTCAGGTTACTATAGACCTATAGTGTCGTGTGTGATGTGAGATGGACTGGCATGTCTACAGGAAAAGAACTGGCAATATGTTTAAGTTATTGCAAAAAAAATCTTTATTCTTCTGCTGTATTAGTCAAAGCTTAGGTTGGCTACAAGGCACCAAACATATCCTGTAGTCTTGTGGAATTTGTTTGTTTTACAGGAAGCCTTGACAATCCTTCAGCTTTGGAGAATGTTTCGTTCAGCACAGCCTAACTTCGAGATGACGTACGCAGTTTATCACTACTTCCGCAGTAAAGGCTGGGTGCCCAAGTCAGGAGTTAAATACGGCACTGATTTCAGTAAGGAAACTCAACCACACCACATACAGAGGCTTTAACTGCTAAATGTAAATGTTCTCCAGCTTGTGCACACACCGATCCTGTTATCATGGCCTTAATTCCATCGTGTCCCACTTCAGCTGTTCACAAAGAGAAAGAATATCCATCTGGTGTAAGTGGAACTAGTTGACAGGTGAATTATTCAGCTGGACTAAGCATTGCTTTCCTTGATCTCCTTACCTTTTCGTCTGATGGGTTAATGTCAAGGCCAGGAAAGTGACTCTTGGCACTGAATTCGGAGCATGAGACTCATCATGGCACCGTAACGGCCGTGTTTCTGACACACGAGTCTCATGTTTGGGGCAGTATAGAGTTACATCTCTTCTGAGTACTGAGATTTTGCTTAATGCTTTGGGGTTTTTTTTCTGCAGTGCTGTATCGGAAAGGACCACCATTTTATCATGCAAGGTTAGTATTGATTTAGCTAATATGTTGGAATAAACATAATTACTTGGTGCTTGGACCAAGTTTCATCTCCATCGGTGAACAGTTGATATCTTCAATAAGATTACTTCATATTAAAACTAGAATGAATTTCCTGGATACATAATTGTACTTTTTGGCCATGTAGTGCACAGGTATAGACGGGAAATGATTGATAATCAAACTCTCTGGTGTCCTCCTTCACCTCTGGCATGGTCATTAGGAATAAATTTGATATTTATATCCTGAATGTAAAGCCTCTTTTTGACAATGCCCACTGTTGAAAGCACTATACAAATAAAATAACATTAAATTGATTTTTTTCCCCCTTTTTATTAAGTCTAAACCATCTGCTGAAACTATTATATTGTTAATAAATGTGTTTTATATTATAATTCCAAATAAATATGGAGTGTGAAAAATACCAAAATAAATTAGCCAGTCTTGCTAATTAGTTTTCTTTTTAAACACACTTGATATTGTATGATAATTGAAATGCTAGAAACACTTAAAATAAAAAGATATACACTAATTTTAAAAGAAAAAAAAGAAAGAAAATAGGAGAAAATGGATTAGTGGATTAATGGATTAAATTAAGATGGATAAATTTGTATCCTTTAACATTTATTTTTGGCATGTTCAGATAGACATAGTTGGTCAGTTAGACAGCAGTTGGTCAGTGTGATGCTGATATCATAGTCGTATTTGTTTTTAGCAAAATGTCAACATTCATAGTTGATATGGTTTTTTGATGTTGATGTGGTTTGAGAGGACAAGTTAAAGGAAAAACGTACAGCTCTGACGTCAGCTTCTGCAGATCAACATCAGAGTACTGTAGCATCATCTTCTTCCAGATAAAATGGGAGATGGCACATGGATATGGAGTTTACGATAGTGTTTTGAATTTGCCAGTGTTTAACTAACAGTGCTTGGAAGCCCCGCCCCCTTTCACCAACATTTCATATGCTCTACTCTTCACCCTCTCTATCCGACTTAGTGATCGGAGGATTTTAGTTAGCATTAGACATGTATCAGATGTAATATCAGTTAACTTTATTTGTCAGGGATGCCAGAGAAATTGTGTTACACTTTCTGTTCTCTTGACCGTAGATTACGGTTCATTTGTTAATTTTCCTAAAAGCCCAACAAAGAGCATTACAATGAAAGCTAATTTCTAGAGACTTGTTGAATCTACATCAAGGCGTAATGGAGCTGTTTTGGCAGCTCTTGATGGCTTAACACCTTAACACATCTTACGATGTTTTTCCTTTAATTTGTACCGGTATATAATTAGGGCTGTATGCGAATGATCTTTTGGATATGTTTGTACATTTCACTCCTGCTTTTGGTGTGTAGCTACTCCGTGGTGGTGGAGAGATCAGACGAGTCGTTCCAAGGTGCTCCTCTGAGGCCTTTTACCTGGAGATCTTTAGCTGCTCTCAGCCGGATCACTGCTAACGTCTCGAAAGTAAACCCTTATCTCTGCCTTTCTGACGTTTCTAAACCATCATTCATTAGTATATTAAGTTCACATACTATTGTGTTCATGTTTCACGTGTAGGAGCTGATGTTTTCCTACGTGGTGGTTCCATCGGGGATGACTGAGGAGGACTTCTCTTCACCAGAGTGCCTGAAAAGACTCAAAGTTCAGGTCGGGCATTTACATAGATTTTGATTTCATTACAAATACAAAAAGCTGTGTTTGACTATTTGTGTATGGGCTTTTTTTATTTCAGGAGATTATCGTGAGCAGATGGATCTCATCAAGGGAACGAACTGAGCAGGAAGAAATCTAGAAATGATTCTGCTCTCGAGTACCATTAAGCCCTAATAAAAATTCTTTATACTTTCTTTAATGCAGATTTCGTGTGTTTGTTACTTAGTTTATTGCAACATGCAGACATATCTTACCCTGCAGACTAGAAAAGGAAATAGACTTGCTTATAATATTGGGTCCATGGTGTAGAGCTCAGTGGATTTTCCTGCTAAATTGAAACTGCAGCACTGGTGGCTTCATCCCTGAAGCTGCATGTCTGATGTTCCATAGTTAATTTTTTGGCAGTTTTAATCATCATCTAGATATTAAATAATGCACAAGATATCAGCTTCCTAGTGTGAAGAAAGCACCCTGCAATAACTGTAGGCAATGTCTGCCATTTGTCTTTAATAGAAGAATCCTATACTTCTAATTTAATGACCAAAAAAAAGCACAAAAGGCTGCTTCAAAATCAAGCATCCTGGAGAGTCTGATTGTTGGATTGTTGAGTGATGATGTCACATGACATGTCCTGGCCCAAATACTCCTCTGAATATCACAGAGTTTGATCATTATATTCTGTGATCACGAAATCCCGGAAGTACTTAACAATAGTAGCAGCCATCCATTTTCTGAACCACTTATACTACACAGGACACCCACAGGAGACTCGGCATACAGGAAGAAGGGACATCCTGGACAAGTTTCCAACTCAAAACAACACAAGGGCATTGTTTTATCACGATATTAGAATTCAAATTTATTTCTTCGCAGATGATAATGATAAACAACCGTATCAGTTTGTGTTCCTTGCTAGAGTGATTGTGTGGTGAGATCAGGGTTCATGCTTAGTACATTTTATACACAGAATTAATGTCTTCTTTCAGACAAGAAGATGCATAGAAAGGCATGGCTGTTTATTAAAAACCCAATTTTAATACAAGAGCCAGGATAAGGTTTCTGAAACATACTTGTATTATTAGTCAGATATCAGTAATACATGAGTCAGATATTAAAAGATTTGAGTCAGATTCAATATCATTAGTTTGTCATTGAGACATACAGTACTTTTGACTGGCATTGAGCATAACATTATGACCACCTGCCTAATATTGTGTTGGTCCGCCTTTTGCTGCCAAAACAGCCCTGACCTGTTGAGGCATGGACTCCACTAGATACATGGGCCCCCCACCTTGCAACTTACTGGATTTAAAGGATACTTACTGGACTTATAGGACTTAAAGGATAGATACTGACCGCTGCAGACCGGGAACACCCCACAAGAGCTGGAGTTTTGGAGATGCCCTGATCCAGTCGTCTAGCCATCACAATTTGGCCCTTTGTCAAACTCGTTCAAATCCTTACCCTTGCCCATTTTTTCTGCTTCTAACACATCAGCTTTAAGGACAAACTATTCACTTGCTGCTTAATATATCCCATCCGCTAACAGGTGCCATGATGAGGAGATAATCGGTGTTATTCACTTCACCTCTCAGTGCTCATAATGTTATTGCTGTTTGGTGTATCTTTAAAGCAGAACCCAGTTAAACAGAAGAGTTGAACCAGCATTGGAAAAACTCAAATTAAGACTTCCCATCTTTCTCTTCATCATCCTGTCCTTCCTGCGAGTTTCTCTTTGGACTGTCCACAATATAGAAGTGGTTCTGGGAAATCTCCTGACACAGCATGGTGTACTTGGATGCCCTTTTGACACGTGGCAGAATGAAAGTCTGCGTGAACTCGTCTTTGCTGAGCGCTCGCTTGGATTGCATGGCCAGCACGCAGTTTATAAACATCAGTGTGTAGCTGTAGCAGTTGTGGTTTTCCTCATTAAAGCTAAAAAAAGAAGCATCAGTGAACCAGAGAGACAGTAACTGCAGTATGTTGATACATTTGTTAGCTAAACAAAGTCAGTCTGTGATTTATATCAAACAGAAGTGTCCAAATAAATCAAATATCTACCTTTGCCAGAGTGGATCCCACATCTGGGCTGAGGAGAATTTCTCCAGATACTGATCCCACTGATTGATGAGATTGTACATGTCAGGCTGGACTAACATGATGCTGATGCAGTGTTCCCAGCCCTCACGGTCTCTCCGCACGCCAGACTTAGTGTAGTTATACACAACACCTTCACAACATTAAAGAGAAAGAATGACATTTTCCTGGAGTACAGCAATGAGTAGTTCAGACAAAACTAAAAATCTTTAGAAAATTTCATTTTTTGGTCTCTAAAATTTTATGGTGTCATGTGTTTTGCACTACAGATATGATCTAGCTAGCAAGCAAGGAGTTGCCATCGCCACCGGTTTCACCCATGTGCAAACTACAGGTCTAAAACATTCTCTTTTATGGGAAACTTTGGGAAAGTGGAACAAAAAAGGCTGGGAAGGAAATGACGTTATAGCTGCTATAACATGAATGATAACAGAAGCTTGTTACTGTAATCCTTAAAAAATTACTTTGGCGATTATTTTCCTATAACACAACTCTCTATTGTGTTTAAACTTCTTACGTACACATTAAATATATTCCACTTTACAATGTGTACCTGAGGCAAAAATATTCTGAGAAACAAAGTGATTGTGGCTTCTAAAATCCTCAGACAAGCAACATTCCATTCAACTGTTTATATTTAACAAGTCTGATTAAGAAATGAATATCTCGACTATATGAGTAGACGTGTAGTGTAATGACTGAGACATTCAGATTATATGATGAGCAACTGGAGGCTCTACACTTCTATTTAGCAGGTAATATTTATATATTTAATGTATTTAGATATTTAGGTATATTTAATTTGTACTGAAACTCATATCCCTATATATCTACTGTATATCACTGCACTCACTCAACTCCTTTAACCCTGTTTTTATTTCTTAAATTCCATCCCTTCCTCCTTCTACTTAGACATAAACTTTATTTATTTCTCAGATTTTTATTTATTTCTCAGATTTATTTCTCAGATTTTATTTCTCAAGTATATATATATATATATATATATAAGTATATATACTTTTTAAAATATTTTTTAAAAATATATACTTTATACTTTCATGCCTCAAAAGTTTTTTGCCATATCTAGTTGTATATTTCCCACTGGGATGAATAAAGTATCTATAGTAAATCTATCTATCTATCTATCTATCTATCTATCTATCTATCTATCTATCTATCTATCTATCTATCTATCTATCTATCTATCTATCTATCTATCTATCTATCTATCTATCTATCTATCTATCTAGTTAGGATCACTACTAGATTATTACACAACCAGGAATAAAATACTAAACTGTGCCTTGTGCTATATGTCTTTTTATACTGTTAGTTACCTGAAAAATTAAATATAATTTCACTTCATATGCAGTAAGGCAACAAAAACAGATCAGTTTCTGTACGGATTGAAAAGCATTTTGTGTTACACTTGTGTTGCGGAGTTATATTTGGAGTTATTTGTCTGTTTTTGGTGGTTCATTTCCACAGAAATACATAGCACTTTACCAATTCCAGGTACCTAAATTCTTACTTCTTATTAAGACAACAACTTTCTTAATCTGTTCCATATTACAGGAAGCTATCGCACACACTCTGGAGAAGAGTACAACTTTTGTACGTTTCACCTAGATATGCATGAAGTATACCTTTAAAGGAATTAGCCTCTTAATTAGAGCAAGTTATATTTAATTTATACAGCTGATCAGTTTATGATTAAGAGCCTTTTCTATTTCAATTTCCCGCAAAAAAAAAAAAAAACCTGCAGATGGACACAAGCAGAACCTCACACAGTTACTGCTTTTAGCCTTTTAGCAGTACACCCAGTACATCTACAGAACCTGATGTTTATATTAAAAGGGACAAACATGTTTCTATTTAAATAAGAAAGACAGACATACACAGACTGAGCAGAAGAGGGTTAAGATCTTTGGTCAAAGACCAAGCCGTGGCAGTTTGGTGATCCTGGGATTTTAACTCACAACCTTTCAATCAGCAGTCCAATGTCTTTTTATTGATATTAAAAAGCACACTTCATAAGGCTACCATTCCAGTGATGAGAGGTGCAGTTAAAACTATTTTCCTAAACCTGTGGTGTCCAATCTTATCTACATAGCGCCGGTGTAGGTCCGGGTTTTCATTCCAGCTGAGTAGAAGCCACACTTGAGTCTATTGAAAGACAAGATGAAGCAGGTGGACTCAGGTGTGTCTCCTGCTGGATTGGAATGAAAACCTGCACCCTCACCGGCCCTTTACGGATGAGATCGGACATCTCTGTCCTCAAGTTTTATTTCAGATAGGGGCTATGCACAACAGAATATAGATTCAGTTTATCTTTTCTAATCATGACTCACCATTTGTGTCAGTAATTCCAGTGTGCAGATCTGATCTACCATCATATTCTCTGTAAAGCAATTTCACGTTAGATATTTTTCATAAATAAGCAGAATAAATAAATAAAGCGGATTAAAGTCAGTCTTTAATTGTGTACCTGAGCGTGTTGTCCTCCGCTGGAGCGATGAGGAAAGCACAGGGTGTTTTGTGGCCGTTGGTGAAGGGGTTAGGGATGCTGATAGGTGCCTCCTCTAGCCTTCTCCCGCTGAAGCTTGTGCCACACTCGGGGCATTCCTCTGGCACAAAGAAGCAAAAAATATCTTTGTCACAGTGACTGAATTTGATCACGCTCTTATCCATTGAAGACCAGCATTGGGAGCGTCTAACTGCTCGCTCTGCTCTCCTGCACCTTCCCCTTCATTCTGGCAGCCTGAAGCCGTGGAAATGGAGGCCAACAGGTGCGTTTCAGCAGTCTGACGTCTCCTGATCATTTGTAACACGCCTATCAGGTTGCACCCAATCCTACACCTGTGGAGCAGTGCTGTCTGCACAGCAACGTGTAACAGCCGTTTAATGCTCCAGTTCCTGTAGAAGGACACCAGTAGAACTTCACACACCTACTGCTTCAAGCAGAACCCTCTGCAGTCCCACTTTCCATGACACTCTCTGTCTGCAGCATATGATGCTCATATTAGAACATCCATGTCCATGTCTGTTTAGATACATAGGTTTAGAATGAAAGCTGTGTTTGAAAGAAACACACATTTATTTTTATAAATGAGAAAGAAAGAAAGAAAGAAAGAAAGAAAGAAAGAAAGAAAGAAAGAAAGAAAGAAAGAAAGAAAGAAAGAAAGAAAAAGAAGGAACGAAAGAATGAAAGACAGAAAGAAAGAATATTAGAATAACCATGTCCATGTCTGTTTAAATGTGTAAGAAAGAAAGAAAGAAAGAAAGAAAGAAAGAAAGAAAGAAAGAAAGAAAGAAAGAAAGAAAGAAAGAAAGAAAGAAAGAAAGTTAGAACAACCATGTCCATGTCTGTTTGAATATGTAGGAAAGAAAGAAGGAAAGAAAGTTTCTGGTCATATCACAATCATATAATGAAATGTGCTTAAAATTACACAAAATCTAGTCTTTATCTGATGTTAGAGAGAGACTTAAGAAAGGGTTTTTGGAAATAATTTATTTATTGTTTAGTCAAGAAAATAAATGACTCTTGTTATTTTCAGTATGAAATCCTACCACAGTCCATCAACTGTTTACATGTTTGATAAATTCCTGTAACAGGAATGATCATGTGCAGTTTTGTCAGATGATACAGACAAATGCATTCAAAAACAACAAGAAAAAACAGAGAACCAGCAGTGGGTCAGGTGACGTGCAACAGGGTATCAAAGGTCAAGGCCAAAATCCAGAAACAACATACAAGAACAGAAGGTTTTAGTAGATAATGCGAATACACAAAGATATATCAATACTTTGAGGTAAAAGTGTATTGAAAGTGTGTGTATATGTGTGTGTGTGTGTGTGTGTATACAGGTACAGATGAGTCCAGCTAAGTACAATAATCAGGTGTCTGTAATCCAGATAAGTGCAGTAATCAGGTGAACATGGCGTGTGAGCGCTGTAGTCCAAGGTGTCCATCTTTGTAGGTGCATTGTGGGAAGACATTGATGTGAACCTGACTTTTTTTTATAAATTCAGGTCTGAGCTTAATTTTAAAAATATATCACTCATTCAGTGTGTGTGTGTGTGTGTGTGTGTGTGTGTGTGCCCTGCAATGGGTTGGCACTCCATCCAGGGTGTATCCTGCCTTGATGCCTGATGAAGCCTGAGATAGGCACAGGCTCCCTGTGACCAGAGGATAGATCGGATAAGCGCTACAGACAATGAAAAAAAATATCACTCATTCATGTTTCTACTCTAATAGTGTGTGACTAGATATATAGACAGACAGACAGACAGACAGACAGACAGACAGATAGATAGATAGATAGATAGATAGATAGATAGATAGATAGATAGATAGATAGATAGATAGATAGATAGATAGATAGATAGATAGATAGATAGATAGATAGATAGATAGATAGATAGATCATATGAAAGTAGACACTCAGGGCTTTAGGAATTTGTAGTATTTCTGTTTATTTAGCCGACTGGGGCAATAAATGATAATATTATAATAGTTACAATATATTTATGGAAAGTGTCAGACAAATGATTCTATCTTGAAAGTAAACCCATTTCTGTTCTCTGACATGCCTCAAGTGTTTGTTCATAAGCTTGAAAGCCAACAGTGTTCTGACTCATTTTATATCATGTGTGCAGCGATAAAACCATTCATTTATTTGTACCAACTGAAAATGTCTAATAAGTTGATTTCCATTCCACCAGCAGGATGTAACACCAATGAACTGAGTCAGTAGTTAAAACCGGTCCCTGTTGTTTAATTAAAAAAATATTATTATATATCATTTGTAATAAGCTTATTAATGTCATTGGTTTGGCTTATAGTTGTTCAAACTTAATCGTGTGTATTTGGAGAAGCATCATCATAGTCACAGGTCTACATTCATTGTAACTGTTAGTCAATAATGTCGTGAACATGGTGGAGCTGGCATCCTTTTACAAGCCAGTTTCACCTTACAAAGCACATACAATAGAAGTCATTTCCTAAGGCACAATACCCAAAACACGTCTTACACACACCAACGTCCATCATCCAGTAAAACACGTTTACCATGAAGTCATTTGGGATGTTAATATCATATTAGTTAAATTGAAATAGTTCTCTATTATAAGCATTTGTTTGTGTTTTATTACACATAAACTAATCAGGCATAACATTATGACCAACTGCCTAATATTGTGTTGGTCCCCCTTTTGCTGCCAAAACAGCCCTGACCCATCATGCACTGTGTATTCTGACACCTTTCTATCAGAACCAGCATTAACTTCTTCAGCAATTTAAGCAACAGTAGCTAGTCTGTTGGATCGGATCACATGAGCCTTGGCTGTCCATGACCCTGTCGCCGGTTCACCACTGTTCCTTCCTTGGACCACTTTTGATAGATACTGACCGCTGCAGACCGGGAACACCCCACAAGAGCTGCAGTTTTGGAGATGCTCTGATCCAGTCGTCTAGCCATCGCAATTCGGCCCTGGTCAAACTCGCTCAAATCCTTACACTTGCCCATTTTTCCTGCTTCTAACACATCAACTTTGAGGACAAAATGTTCTCTTGCTGCCTAATATATCCCACCCACTAACAGGGCCTATGCTGAGGTGATGTTACTCAGTGTTACTCATGTCACCAGGTCATAATGTTATGCCTGATCAGTGTATGACATTATACATGTAATACTGATTATAAAAAACACAAATTGCATTAAAAACAATACAATAAAAATATTTTTAAAAATTAAACACAAAATTATTTATTTCATGAGTAACAGTTCATCTGGAACATCTGAACGCTTAACTGAACTACAAGAACTCATTTATCAACAGTGTAAAATCCATGCTGTGATATTTCTTCATACACTCTGATGTACATGGAGGCACGTTTCATTCGGGATAAAACGTGGCCACCGGTGAACTCGTTTCTGCTAATAGGGGCTTTACTGTCCAGCAATCTCATGTGGTTAATGAACGTCAGGGCGAAACCATAGCAACACGAACCAAACTCCCGCTCCTCATGGAATCTTGAAAAACAAAAAAACACAAAAAAATATGTTCTTGTTTCTTCATTTGAGATGATGTGCAGATACATAATTCTACCTGAAATTCAATTCAATAAATGTGAATATTCATTCATTGTATACCACAGCGCTGCTGCGTGCTCGATTCTGATTGGTCATAATCAGCTTCATGCCATCACTGATGATTTTATTATCACAGCACACGCCATCATGTTTTATTCCCTACTTACATCGATCAGGCATAACAGGCAGGTGGTCATAATGTTATGCCTGCTCGGTGTATTTTACTAATTATTATTATTTAGGACTTGGGAGATTTCAACACAACACTAACAACACAGGATATATGACAAAAAATAAATAAATAATAGTTCTTGTGACTCCTTAGAAAAATCTCATGACTTCTATTCACAATATGTACATGAATTATATGTTTGCCTTTAATTTTCTACAACTGTATGCAATAATGGTTTACAACCCCAGTGTTTTAATAATTAATAATCACAGCGTATATAACATGAAGTGCATGGGTTTCGTTTTGAGTCTGGATCCATTCAAAATTTCTTCCACATGTTTTCTTAGTGTTTTTTCTTGCCACTAGCACATCTGGCTTGCTCATTAGGGATCTGAATATACATCTACATTTCTGTACAGCTGTTCTGTAACAACTTCCCATTGTCGATTAAAACTATGATGCAAAACAACACTTTGAAGTATTTACGGTTGACTGATTAGTCTCTCACTCCCCTTATTTAACCTGCATGAGACAGCAGCAACAGGAAACATTACAAATCTACATACAACTGGCAATCTGGATAAAACTTTGTGTAATGTATAAAATTTCATAAATAATTAAGTTACAGAGGTGGACGATGGATAAATGGTTTACTCACCGTTCTGGGGTCCATGCTGGGAGAGATGAAAAGAGGTTCAGTTCTTTATCCCATAACTGTGTTAGGTCTTTCCTATACGGTGGAACCAGTTGAATGGACACACACTGCTCCCATCCGTGTTCATCCTTCTGGACTCCCGACAGCGTGTAGTTATAGACCAAACCTAAAGGTCAAAGCCTGTACTGGTTATGAGATATTTGTACAGCTATAGTAAATAGCCATTAAACTTAAATTCAGTGTTGCCAACTGTGAGATGTTGTCGCTGGCTTTAGCACATGTTAAGACCCTTTTAGTAACTTTTCAAGTCACATTCTTATGTGTAATGTGTTTCATGTGTATTGTCTCTGATTGGATGGGCCAATGTTCCCAACAGCCAATCACTGATCACCATTTTCCCCCAACATCCAATCACTGATCACCATTTTCCCCAAACAGCCAATCACTGATCACCATTTTCCCCCAACATCCAATCGCTGATCACCATTTTCCCCAAACATCCAATCACTGATCACCATTTCCCCCCAACATCCAATCACTGATCACCATCCCCCCAACATCCAATCACTGATCACCATTTCCCCCCAACATCTAATCACTGATCACCATTTTCCCCTGACATCCAATCACTGATCACCATTTCCCCCCAACATCCAATCACTGATCACCATTTCCCCCCAAACATCCAATCACTGATCACCATTTTCCCCCAGCATCCAATCATTGATCACCATTTTCCCCCAACATCCAATCACTGATCACCATTTTCCCCCAGCATCCAATCATTGATCACCATTTCCCCCCAAACATCCAATCACTGATCACCATTTTCCCCCAGCATCCAATCATTGATCACCATTTCCCCCCAAACATCCAATCACTGATCACCATTTTCCCCCAGCATCCAATCATTGATCACCATTTCCCCCCAAACATCCAATCACTGATCACCATTTTCCCCCAGCATCCAATCATTGATCACCATTTTCCCCCAACATCCAATCACTGATCACCATTTCCCCCCAAACATCCAATCACTGATCACCATTTTCCCCCAGCATCCAATCACTGATCACCATTTTCCCCCAACATCTAATCACTGATCACCATTTCCCCCAACATCCAATCAGTGATTATTATTGTTTGTCCACTATTTTTTTCTTCTTCTTTTTTATACTCTCTACTTCATGATATTTACAAGTAATAAGGTAAACTGTTCAAGTAACTTTTTACTATGCTCTTAACAGAAGTTTTTTAAATATGTTAATCATTTGTGGTGCCATGAACTAAAGACTATTAACCTTGTGCAACAATAAACATAGTTCAGTGTTTTATTTATTTATTTATTTGTGTATTCATTTTTATTTATGTAGTAATTTGCCTGTTCTCTTTAAAGTGTCTTTTAACTCTCCAAATCGTCGCACGTCACGTTAAAATGCTTTGATATGCAAATGATCAATTAAACAATAAATATGCAAATGAGCACACGACAACTTCCGGCGATTCTTGAGCATGTATGTGCTACTTTCCCCTGATAAGAGTTGGCAACACTGAGGTGATGAAGCACGCGCTCTCTACCTTTCGAGTCGGAGAGTCCAACGTGTAACTCCGTCTCGCGCCATTCACTTAACCGGGAAATAAACGCAGTGTGTGTAAACAGTGTACAATTTCTCCTACATTTACTGAATTAAATGGCATACATAATGGCATACATATGGGGTTAAACTTACCCTAAATACCATGGTCCTTCCTTTGCTCCTAGAAGAAACGAGCACTGAGTTTCATGGCCGTTTGTGAAAGGAGAAGGAAGCGCCACTGGTGCGTCCAGTAGTCCAAAAACGACAGGGTTTCTACAAACAGGACACACACTTCCCTCAGAAACACACTGATTTAACGTGACATCTGTTTTCGAAAAAGTGTAAATATCTTTCCCGCAATGTCTAAACTTCACCACGGGTTTCTCCATCCCTAAAGCGCTCAGGTGACTAAAAAATAAGGCTGCGTTCCAATTGACCCCTACTGAACAGGTGTAGTGCACTACATCGAACAAACCAGCCATTACCATTCATACACGCTTTTCTTTTTATTTATTTAATTTTATTATATTTAACACACACACACATATATATATACACATATATATATACACATATACATATACATACATATATATATATATATATATATATATATATCCTGCTGTTGCGTTCTTTCCACACCAGGTGTTGCTCTTATTGTGGTGAATTCTATCGAATAGAGCCTATATGTGTGTTTATCAACAGAACGGGCTCTCGTAGAACACACGTTGTGTATGGCCCTGTCCCAAATTGCACCCTAAAACCCTGCCGCCCTGCCCTGAAGTCTGCACTTTGGTGACGTCATCCGACGTGACAACTATCGAAAACGCGTTCGGAATTATGGGACGGGATACGTAGGGACCACTAATCGGTGTTTGGAAAGCAATTTGGTTAAATGTTTGTTAGAATCGATAAAGGGTGCCATAATAATGTATCGACATATTGTGACCGAATCATTGTTTTAAAAACCACAAAGCGCTACCCCTAGGCGCTTAACAGTGCGGAACCAACAGCGAGTTCGCTGTTGTAGTAAGTCGGCGGTAATTAGAGGTCGCACAAATAACCGTATGGGAACAGGAAGAAAAATAAAAAAAAAAAACCAAAACAACAACTGCGTATATATATGAAATGAAATATGTCAACAAAACAAGTCACCTGCAGGTAAAACTCTGTTCATCCTCTAGAGATCCGACGGGCAAAGACGTGAACGCAATACGGAGTCTTACACGATGTGGGGATAGTGTCACGTTTGACTTTGACGTTGAACAAAAATGGTGCAGTGTTAGCTCGCTGCCTAGCGACGTCTGCTCAGATAGTTGTCTTTGTTTTCTGACTCGATAGCCACCGACACGCTAAATACCTGGCACGTGCGAGGCAATAACAGAATAATTCATTCAATTTGACAATGCTTGGGAAATATTTGTTATAGCTGTTCAGCTGGATGTCAAATTGCTCCGTCCTCCCTATAAGAGTGCACTACATAGGGTAGGAGAGCGCGTGGCTTCTACAGTTTTTTGCTGTGCCCTGCATAGGGAGCCATTTGGGATGACACCTGGTTAACTACTTCTGTTGACTTCATACAAGTGGATATCTATTTACTGGTTCTTCTCACTCTTGCAGATACTTCCTTCATGGCGTTTGTCGAGAGGGGAACAGGTGCATGTTTTCACATGATCTGGCAACCAGCAAACCTTCAACAATATGTAAATTTTATCAGAAAGGTGTATGTGCTTATGGAGATAGGTGCAGGTAAGGTTTCCAACTATTCCCGAGTTGCTGTAGCATGAGAATTTCATATACTGCATGTAGTTGTTTGTGTAAGACTTGTTTTTGTTGCAGATATGACCACATCAAGCCCGGGGGCCGTGGAAGTGGACCTCCCATGGATCACACAAACAGAGCCGGTAGTGCAAGCGCGTCTGTTTTGCCCTCCACGGGACCTGGACCTCCACCAAGCGCCGCAAGAATTACTAAGAAACCAATCGTGCTGAGAGACAGAGGTAGAACATCTCATGGTACTTTGTGGTATCACTGATTTCCAGAATTTATTTCATTTTTGTCTTTCTTTTTATGTGTTATTATACTGGTGATCATTTTTTCTCCTTTATATGTAGAAAAATGTTTTGTTTTTTTTTTGTTTTTTGAAAGCATGTCTCTGAGACCTGTTATCAGGAACTGGTGTATGTGGGAGATGATGCAATTTATTAAAATTGAACTCGCATCAAATTGTAATACTGATCACGCCTGCTAAGGCATACCACTTTTCGTTTCTTTTCTCTTTTTTTTTTTAGTACATACACATAAGCCTATGTCATGCATGCTTTAATTTTAAACACACACTGTAACACTGAGAGGAAGAATAAAGGTATGGTTGATTTTTTTTACTAACCAAAAAGATAGATCTCCTGTTACTTTGATTGGTGTTATTTTTTGTTTTTCAGTGTTTGCCTCATTCATGTTTTAAACCACGATCACTGTACATCATTGAAATGTTTTTGTCACTGAAAGTCTGGATTATTTATTATTCTGAATAATCCTGACCTTCTTGTGTCGTAGCTTTAGGCAGTGAGAGTCGAGGGCAGCCGTTCAGCGGAGAAACCGCAGAGCTTCTAGATTGCTGGGATTACAGAGACGTCTCTCAGGTCAAACCTCATAGCTACCTGGATGCCATCCGCTCAGGGCTAGAGAGTGCAGCCACAGCCAGCCCGTTCCCTGATATATCCCATCAGGCTCTGCTTTGCCCTTATGCAGCTGCCGGCCAGTGTCACTATGGCGACACATGCCCGTATCTCCATGGCGACATGTGTGAAATTTGCCGGTTGCAAGTTTTGCACCCACATGATCCAGTGCAGAGGGCAGCACATGAGAAGGTGAGGAACAGCGTGTATTTTTGATCTGTGGGAAGCATTTGTGTATTTCTTTGTCTTAGCTCTTTACTTTACTGACACTGGTTTATTTTTGACATTCAGTGTGAGTGGATTAAAAATAAAAAAATTATTTAAGTATATCTTGATCCAAGATCTGTTTAAATTATATTTATGGAAATAAATAAATCATAAAGGCAGGGAATGTTACAGCCAATAAAATCAACTCTTACCAAAGACATTAATTGTACTGTTAATAATCACTCATTAAAATAATCACTTTTCATATCTTTCAGATAAAGATTTGAAATAAACCGCTTTAATCGATGTAGTTGATGCTGTATGTTTGCATAGACCAAGGCTGAAGATTACTCCACAATATCTGTTTCCTGGGTTCCAAAATAAAAGCCAAGAGACCGATTTATTTCAGTTTTTCAGTTTATCATATCAGATTTTTAGTGGCTTCATTGTTTGCATACACTTTGTTTGTATTTGATAGCACTGTTTAAAGAGACATTCAGCTTGGTGTGTGTCTGAGCCACTAGATATCGGATATAAAATTGATTTAAAAATGAAATAAAACTCCACAGTGAGTGGAGTTAAGGACAACAGATACTTTAGGTGGATGTAAACTTTTTAGGCTTCGACAGTAGTTGTTGAATAAGTAAGCTCATGAGCTTGATGCTCTTCCTCTTCCTCTGCAGGTGTGTATGACTGCCTTTGAGAAGGACATGGAGCAGGCGTTTGCTGTGCAGCAGAGCCAGGAGAAAGTGTGCAGTATCTGCATGGAGGTGGTGTACGAGAAGGCGTCTCCGTCCGAGCGGCGCTTCGGCATCCTGTCCAGCTGCTGCCACACCTACTGCCTCGGCTGCATCCGCCAGTGGCGCTGCGCCAAGCAGTTTGACAACAAGATCATCAAGTAAGTTACCCCATCTGAGGAAAACTTGATGATTTGCTTAGCAACATAAAGCCATTTTGAGATTCTCTATACCGCATGAACTGAGTAAATGATGTGAACTTCCTGCTGTTTGTAGGAGTATGTGATCAGTCATATTTGTGTTTTTGCACAGTTTGTACCAGTATTTGAGTCATTTCTATTTATTAGTGAGTATCTGGCACTTAATAGAGAGCAAGTATCAGCATGCTTGGTCATTAAAATCGAGCACAGTATGCTGTGAGTTGTTGTTGTGCTCATATAAAGATATTAAGTACGCATGGAGCCATTCGCTTCTTCCAGAGAGAACAATGGTCTTTTTGCCGGACTCCAGTAATCTTTTTTACCATAGCCTTTGATAGAAATCTACTATCTCATTATTATTATTATTATCTAAAAACAAGAGATAAAGCAAATTAACACAAATAATCATGCCCTTTACCCTATTAAGTTACTAGTATTGGGAATTAGTGTTGGGGATTGGTGTTGGGGATTAGTGCTGGGTATTGGTGTTGGGGATCGGTGATGGGGATCGGTGTTGGTATTCAGATATTCAGGAGCCATCACTGGCTCCAGTTAGTCAACTAGCAGAAAAAATCGTTTAAATAAACTGCTGTTGGATTTCTAAATATACCTAGCATTTTACATTTTGCAGGAATTTCTATTTATTTCTAGGATTTATCTACAAACTTTCTAGTTGTTTCTTTAAAATATGAATCATAATAAGTGTTGTTGCTATTCTATAAATATGTATGTATATGTAATTCTCATGCCTTGTGTGATGTGCAGGTCTTGTCCAGAATGCAGGGTGGTGTCTGAATTTGTTATCCCCAGCATGTACTGGGTGGAAGATCAAGAGGAAAAGAATCGTCTCATCGAGGAGTTCAAGTCTGGAGTCAGGTGAGAAGTAAAGAGAGTAATCCTTATTTTCCTTGACCCCAGTAGTGTCTTTTCACTGGACAGTGCAGTGCACTAAAGTAATAAATCTGTGATCCAGCATTTTTTCAATATTTCCCCTGTCAGCTCCTCCGTACTGTAACTAAGCACCACTGCTGACTTTTATTACCGTTGTTGTAGCCGAGTACCAAGTTTACCAAACACTGACATAAGTGTGACGCTATGAATAGCGCAGACCGCTAATCGATCATCCGTCATCATCGCAGAATTTTTATGAGCTGCCGTTTGCTCAGACAAGTTCCATGTTAGGAGGGGGAAAGCACTAGCTGAAATGATTGACAGTTGATGAGGATGTGTTAATAAAATTTAATATTGTCTGAAAGTTTTACTTGGCATATGCCATGGCTGCAGGCACACAAACCTGCTGTAACAGGCCACACTGCCGCAAATGTATTTCATTTTTAAAATATCTCTCAATATTTTCAATCTTTATTAAATATGTAAATAGCATTGTGAATTCCAAGTAGTATTTAACTAGCGAGGCCAACACCTCACATCCTTCTGAAAACTTTCACAGCTACTGTTATGTGATGGGAAAAGGAAAAGCTTCTATAAGTAGCTTCTTTCTTTTCGGACTGGAACTGTCATATTATTAGTGGAAGAAAATATGACAAAAATATTACATCTTAATACCTAAAACTATTTTCCACGTATATATTCTAAGTAGGTGTCTCATTATATGGGTTTGCAAAAAATTAATAATAATAAATTAATGACAGTAGAAAAATATTTAACATTTCAGTTTATAATTGTTATTGAAATGATTATAAAGTGTCTAATAATACCTTTATTAATATATTATTCATATAGTAGTTGTAATATATTATGATATAATGTAACTTTATGTATCATAGTGTTTCCAATATTACTTTGTTATATTGCCTAGTCACAATGAAGGATTGGTTGTTTTCTACATTTTTTTTTATCTCAGGATGATGTGGCTTTTCTGTTTTAACACACGGGAATCCCATAATGATGTTTTAGTTAAACATTTGTGTGGTGAAGTGTAAATGACATGGACTTAACGGCAAAGGTTAACAGTCCAGTCTTTAGAAGTCTGCTATAGGCTTCCCTACAGTGCAGGTTATGAACTGCTTTTGATCTTGCTGAAGCGCTAAATAATTGAAAATATCCTTCGCTGAAGAAGCTGAGGTTAGCCGAGTCTGGGTTGTACCATGTCATTTGATGTTCCCTCTTCACATTTGCTTGGTGTTCAAAACAAAGACACATTTCCTCAAATAATAATTTCTACCGTTTGATGTGTTTTGCAGTAAAAAACCGTGCAAGTATTTTGACCAAGGTAGAGGAACGTGTCCATTCGGAGGGAAATGTTTCTACATGCACGCCTACCCAGATGGAACTCGGGCCGAACCGGACAAGCCTCGAAAGCAGCTCAGCTCCGAAGGAAATGTTCGGGTAACACTATTAATTAAACAGTTCTAACTCTATTATTAACAGTAATATTTGAACAAGGTTTTATTCATATACAAAATTGTTAATATGGTGACATTCTGTGAGGAGAGATTTATTTCATGATATTAGCTGATTTTTATTGGCTGACAGATTAACCATAGTATTAAAGCCAGCTTTTGTAGGTTCTCATTGTACTACCAAAACAGCTCTGAACCATGAACTTATTTACATTTATAGCATTTGTCAGACATCCTTCTTCTAGAGTGACAGTTTCTCATTTTATACAACTGAGCAATTGAGGGTTAAGGGCCTTTCTCCGGGGCCCCACAGTGACAGCTTGGTGGACCTGGGATTCGAACTCGCAACCTTCCAAGCTGTAGTCCAATGGTTTTACCACTAAGCTACCTTCACAAGATGTCTAAAAATGTGCTGTGGTATCTGCTACCAAGGCATTAGCAACAGATTATTTAAGTCCTGTAAATTGTGAGATGGGCCTCAGCATATCCCACAAATGAGATGTGTGCAATTTGGATGCCAAGTCAGCACCTTGATCTCTTTGGCATGTTCCTCAAATCATTTGTGGCAGGGAGCACTATCCTGCTGAAAGAGGCCACTGCCATTAGGGAATACCATTGCCATGAAGGTGTGTACTTGGTCTGCAACAATGTTTAAGTAGGTGATACGCTTCAGAGTAACATCCACATGAATGCCAGACCCAGAGCATCACACTGCCTCTGTTGGCTTGCCTTTTTCCCATAATGCATCCCACTGCCATCTCTTTCCCAGGTATGTGATGCACATGCACCTGGCATGATATAAAACCCTTTTGACGCTCCATCGATTATCCTTCCCCAAAAAGCCCTTTTTTAGGTTTTGGGGATGCTCTGACCCAGTCATCTAGCCATCACAATTGGCCTTATCAGAGTCACTCAGATCCTTAATCTTGCCCATTTATCCTGCTTCCAGCACCTTAACTTTATGAACAGACTTAGACAGACTTAATACACCAATCAGGCATAACATTATGAGCACTGACAGGTGAAGTGACTAACACTGCAGTGGTCAGTATCTATCAAAAGTATCCTTTAAGTCCTGTAAGTATCCTATTAAAGTCCTATAAGTTGTGAAGTGGCCCTAAAGGATCTGCTGCTAACATCTTGGTGCCAGATACCACAGCACACCTTCAGAAATCTAGTGGAGTCCATGCATCGACGGGTCAGGGCTGTTTCGGCAGCAAAAAGGGGACCAACACGATATTAAGCAGGTAGTCAGAATGTTTATACCTGATCAGTGTATATCCCACCCTTTGACAGTTGCAAGATAATCACTTCACCTGTCAGTGGTTTTAATGTTCTGGCTGATTTAGTGAATGCTGTTCTAGTTATAATTGTCATATCTGTATTGTTAAGGCAGATGGCGGACACACATGGCTACCCAAACCCCCCTCCAAGGGATTCGGATCAAATGAGTAAATAATTGAGCACAAGAAAATAAACAAAGTGTTAGATCTAAAGACTAAAACAGTCCTTTCTCATGGCACACTGACATCATATACATAATATCGGAGTCAGTGTCCACTCTGTCTAAGTCAGTTAAACAGGTAGGATGAAATGAGTATCAATACTGTTAACACTAGAATTGAATTTATGTAATGTGTGAGAGTAGTGAGCATCATTTTTTTTTATGATATCAGGGTTCTCAGTTAGTATTCAGTATTAAAACCCTCAGCATGACACCCAGTTACAAGTTTCTGTAGTTTATCTCTAACCATAAAGCTTCAGAATAAGCACCTCACTGCTTCCTTTCTAAAAACTGTTTATTGCGCTTGACTCAGTGTGCTGATACACGTCTGCAGCTCTCGAGCCTCAGGCCTGAGCTAAGAATACCAGGCATGATCAAGCGCTCTCCTGCTCTTCATACTGATGCTAGAGCAAAGCGACATTGAGCTACAGTGTCAATAAAATGGAGGCTCTATGCCAAAAATGGCAGATGGAAGTCTACACTTTAATCACATCTTGAAAGCTTCATTTCAAAACCATCGTACTGTCCAAGTGTTTACCGTAAAGAGTGATTCTAGCTTCAAGATGGCTGCTACTATTTTCAGATCTGCTATGTTATTTTGGTTTATGTTAATGGATACCTGTATAAAGATACTAAACAACTCGACACGGTTTGAAACTGACCTGGATTACTCCAGCCTCAAACTCAGAGTCATCATGGCAGCTGCTGTATCATCCTTCTTTTTTACTCTGTAGTTTTAGTTTTCCCTGAGTAAGGATGAAAGGATATGATTAGTACCTTTAATCTGCACTAATGTCTAGCTAGCTGCATAATTAACTAGGCTGTTAATGTGTCTTTGGTGTGCAATTATCAGCAAACAGAACCAGCATAATTGCACCATCTGCTTCTAAAATTATAATGATTGCTTTTAATAATGACAGGATCGCCAAATTTGCTCATCTACACAATTGACAAGCTAAATTTCTTTACAAAGGAGGCTAATTAAAACAGCGAGGTGTTCATTTTTGTTAGGCTGTGCTGTATACACCGACGATGCATAACATTATGACCAGTGACAAGTGAAGTGAATAACACTTATTACCTCCTCATCATGGCACCTGTTAGTGGGTGGGATATATTAGGCAGCAAGTGAACATTTTGTCCTCAAAGTTGATGTGTTAGAAACAGGAAAAATGAGCAAGAGCAAGGATTTGAGCGAGTTTGACGAAGGGCCAAATTGTGATGGCTAGACGACTGGATCAGAGCATCTCCAAAACTGCAGCTCTTGTGGGGTGTTCCCGGTCTGCAGTGGTCAGTATCTATCAAAAGTGGTCCAAGGAAGGAACAGTGGTGAACCAGTGACAGGGTCGTTGGTGACCAAGGCTCACTGACGCACGTGGGAAGTGAAGGCTGGCCCGTGTGATCCGATCCAACAGACGAGCTACTGTTGCTCAAATTGCTGAAGAAGTTAATGCTGGTTCTGATAGAAAGGTGTCAGAATACACAGTGCATGACCTGCAAAAGGAGAACCAACACAATATTAAGCAGGTGGTCATAATATTATGCTTGATTGGTGTGTTAAAGAGATGCCAAGAGATTATTTTTCATTTTTGTTTTAAGTTCTTGAACTCCGTACGACTGTGGGACTTCATCGAGGAACGTGAGCATCGCGCGGTGCCGCAGTACGAAGACGAAGTCAACGACCTGGGCGAACTCTTCATGCAGCTCTCTGGTGCCGGAGAAGAAAGCGGAACCTCAGCATCACACTGATCCTTTCATCTCGCGCACACACACACACACTCGCAGACCTGTAGGCCGACCCCCACGGCAAGCCATGATTTCATGACTTTGGTAACTGTGTATGTAATCTGGGCAATAAAAATGTACTCACTGGTAAACATTTCCCTGTTTATGGCTTGACATGGTTTTCTTAAAGGAAAAAAAAAAAACTTTTTACCTGTGGTACATTTTTGTGGTATATTACACTATGTTTAACATAAACATATTTAAAGGCACATGTATTGTTTCTGTAAGCTGCTATATTTTCCTGACGTGTTAGAATTTTGCAGGATTGAAAAGATTTTTAATATGTCCAAAGAAAATAACTGTCAAATAATAATGGAGAAAAAAATGGGGGGCGGGGGGGCTGCTAAGCCTGCTGCCACACCACAAACACACTCGAGTAGTGTGTGAGTTTAACAAGTATCGTATTTAGTATTTAAATAAATATATATATATACACACAGTATATATATATTTTAGTGTGTATATATATATATATATATATATATATACACTGTAAGTGTTGCACTTAGATCCATTTACACAGACTTGACTCGACTCTATCTCTGAGAAACATGTTGGCGGTTTTTAGAACCGTTTAGACTTAATTACATCCTGTTGATGTCAACAGGACTAGAATGGTTTTAAGTTTATTCCCTCATGTGCACACATGGAGTGATCGAACAGTGAGGTAGAAACATCCCTCTACTACCAATTAGTGTTTCTCGAAAGTTTCTGATACAGTAGCTTGCTCAGTTTCTCCATGTTGTTTGAGTTATTTATTTAAAACTGAGACAAGGTTATCTTAGTTGTTTGAGGTCATAGAATGAAATAATAATAAAAAAAATACCTGAATCTCCTGTATGCTTCTTTCCCCCCCAACCCCCCCCCCCCCGATCATCACCATATGTGTTTCTTTTAAATGGTAACAATAAAAGCACCCTGTTTTTTAAAGCTCTGAAAATTTAGCAGTCTTGCCTGCTCTCACGCTTCTGTTTAACACTGTGACATCTTTTGGGGTGAGAGTGTGATCATTTAGGTATGTGGTTTGCACAGTGCTAGCTAAACTGGCACCCTTAAACTTATAATATATAATATAAAATATAAAAAAGAAGAAGAAGAAGCAGCTCAAACAATAAACATGTCTGGGTCGGTCTATTATATTTCAGCAAAGGGGAAGATCCTTTCAAGTCACATCAGCAGTAATGTGGTTTCTGCAGTCAAAGGGCGTGAAATGAAATATCCAGCACTCTCGATATAACAAAGGAGTTCAAATAGTACAAAACCCTGTTTGCTCGGATCATACAGTGACTCGAGACTGGACCGTGTCTTTATCGTACTTTTATTAAAATACAAAGCATGAACAGTCTTTCAAGTGCACAAGTCGGACGTCACTAAAGAACATCAGGTCAAAATATAGAAAGGGAAACGCCTTAAAATCTCAATAATCATCAGTGATATGCTCTCATTATCAATTCCTAAAGTTATATACAACCCTAAAAAGACAACACATTAAAAAAAAGGGGGAAATAACTGATAAAGAGGTTTTAAAACAAACAAACAAAAAAAAAATTGAATCGTACGTCTAACTTTGCGAGACGGTTCAAGTGATAAAAGCCACTGGAAAAATATACAGTTAGTTACATAGGGGGAAAAACTTTCCACGATGTCTCATATGTGAAGAGTCTCTTGAGCATGAAGTGGATCATTAGGAAACATCGTGGTTCGGGTTTTGTCTTTAAAATATCAAAAAGTCTTCATCAAGAGCTCAGCTCTAGCAAACAACCACCACCTCACTAGGTTTTAAAAGTCATTAAAAAAAAATGGACAAATCAACAGAGAAGACTAGTTTGAATGAAGGAGGACAGATGGATTTGTAAAAGGAACACATGGATCCCAATACTGAATGGAAATCTGGTCCAATGTAGACCTGAAACACTGGATTAGTAGAGGCGATTGATGCGTTTCATGCCATGAATGTGTATTATTTTAATGAACCCAACACAGATGCATGTAAGGATACAGGTCTTAAATCCCACCCGCAGGCCTCGACCCCTAAAAGGACGTTAGTATCGGATCAGTTTTGAGTATCGGATAATACTCGTGCTTGGATATAAAGTTGCACCCCTGAAGATGGGTCATGTGCAGTGCTGCATTTTTACATGCACACTTTCTTTCTATCTGTTGTAGGAAAACGTTACATGCAGCAGCTGGTAAGATGTAAAATTATTTCTAGTGTCCTGCCTGGGAGAGCTAACTACGATTATTTGTAATGTGTCAAATTTTGAAAAGCGCCATTTTTGACCAGCTCAATATTTTACATCTAAATAAATCCAGTTAACTGATGTCAACTATATTCCTGTTCACTCTAACTTACTTTGATTTTATTTCATTTCAACGAACGCAAATCATTCCTTGACGGAAAGCGTAGGCGCAGAATCTTTCGAGCCGTGCCGAGAGCGCTAGCTGAATGTGAGAGGGGGGCGGAGCTAATATCAGTGACTCCAAAATATCTGAACTGTCCATCATTCTGCAGATTTTTTTTTAATTGGGCAAAAGAAAAGAAAAGAAAAAGAAAACCACCGCTCTTTTTGGTGTATTGAGAGTAGCAACTCACAGCAGCAATCTCATTTTGGTTGACCCAATGTTTACGATGACGCATCTGCCAAGTTACGTAGTTAAATAGTTTATTAATGGTGTAGTTAATGCTATGCTGTATTCCTCATCACGCCAGAATAGATGAAGTGTAATAATAATAAAAAAGTGCTCTATGGGTGTGTGTTTTACTCAACTGACCTTTGACTACTGGGAAAGGAACACAGTCAAATTATGATGACTCAAATACACAAAAACCGAGAAAGCTATAAAAGCCAAACTTTTATCAGTGGCAAAGCCAGAATCTTCTCTTCATCCGAACCCATGAGAGCCTCTGCTCTGCCTTTTCTACTCTTGTGCTTCGTTCTGACAAATAATTTAAATAACGTTAATGTGATTGAAGTGCTCCAGGTCTAGCAGAAGGGGGGTGGGGGGTGGGTTGGGGATGGCTGGTTGTGAGCAAGCAGCCATATTAGAAGACTGGAAGCCTGCTGGAGGTCAGAGTGCAAATGCTGATGTCGTCCGTGTGAGCGGCTCTGTGAAGCGACGGCTCAGACGCGCTGCGGTTGATTTTGGGCAGCGAGTGTTGAAGCAGCTCTATAGAGGCCAGAATCTGAAGAAATAAAGGAACAAGTATCAGTCTGCGATGCCATTTAAATCCAGATGATCCTGTCATCTTTTTTTACAGTCTGACTCCAGAACAATGACGCTTTATTTAACTTCAGCCGGGTCTCTGTGATGGTTGTGGCTTCACAGCACCTAAAAAGTTCCCTGTGGTTCACTGGAAAACCATCAGAAATTTTGGCTCGGTGTGAATAGTTATTATGGCAGAAAAGCTCTTTGTCTAAATACATGCTTGTCTAGGACTGTAAGTGTGTTTACTTTAACTCCCAGCTTTTAGTACTTGTGATGTGGTTAAATCTTGGTGTACTTTCTATCTATCTATCTATCTATCTATCTATCTATCTATCTATCTATCTATCTATCTATCTATCTATCTATCTATCTATCCGTCCGTGTCTGTCCGTCCGCCCTGTGGCTTTATCTGTCCGAAATCCGCTCTATCTGTCCTAGTCTGGCTCCGTCGTCTTATCCGCCCGGTCCCGCTGGGTCTATCTGTCCGTCCCGCCCGCTTCCATCTGTCCGTCCCGCCCGCCTACTTCTGTCCGTCCGTCCCGCTTCTATCTATCTGTTCTGTCCGCCTGTCTATCCGGCCCGTCCCGCCTACATCTATTTGCTCTGTCTGTCTATTCCAAGCCCTGCTCATTCCATCCATCCATCTATCCGTGACGGCATTATCTACTGTCGTCTATCCATCCATCTGCTTCGTCTGTCATCTATCCATCCATCCGTTTATCCGTCTGGCCTGCCCATCTATCCGTAATGGTCTGGGCCAGATCGCCTGTTTATCTGCCTGATCCTGCCTGCTTTCATTCTGCCTGCCCTGTTTATTTGTTTATTTTATATCTTGTTCATTCATTTTATTTCCTGCTGCCTGCTCAGCCTAAGTCTTCCGGTCTCGCCTGCCTGCTTCGAGTCCTGCCTGCTCGCTCATTTCGTCTGTCGCCTGCTTCCATTTCCTGTCTGCCTGCTCATTTTATTTCCGTTCGTCCTATCTATTTGTTCCAGTTTGTTCCGTCCTGCCTGCCTATCTATCTATTTTCTGCCTATTCTGTTCAGTCTGCCTGCTTATTCGCAAAGTTCTTTATTTGCCTTGTTTATTGTCTTTGTCTGCTTGCCTGTATTATCTGTCTGCCTGCCTATCTATTTGTCCAGTAGCCTGCCTGTTTATTTGTTCCGTCTGCCTGGGCTCGTTTATTTGTCTGTTTCATATCGCCTGCTTTCATCTATCTATCCGTATTTATTCGCTCAGAGGCTCTATTCGCTTCCGTTTATTTATTCTGTCGTGCCTCGCCTGCCTGCCTATCGCTCATCTATTTCTTGTTTATTTGTCTGGGCCTGCCTGTCGCTTATTCCGTCCATCTATTTGTCTGTTGCCTGTTTATCGTCCGCCTGCAGCGTCGCTTATCTGGGCCTGCTTATTTGTCATTCCGTCTGCGCCCATGCCCGCCTGCCTGCCTCCATCTATCTTCAGCCTGCCTTATCTATCTGCCCGTCTGTCCGTTTATTCGCTCGCTGCTCGCTTATCTGCGTCGCCTGCCTGCTTATCTCGCCTCGCTCCTGCCTGCTTATTCCGGCTCGGCTTGTCGGTCTATTCAAGGCTCGCCCGCTCCATCCTGTCCTCGCCGCCTGCCTGGCGTTTACCTGTCCGCCCGCCCGCCTATCCATCCGCCCATTCCATTTGGCAGTTCGCCTGTCCAGTTTATCTGCCAATCATCCTATTTCCTGTCTGCTTCGCTCCGCTTCTACTCTGTTCGCCTCGCTCCATTCCGTATCCGCCTCGCCCGCTTCTATCTGTCTCCAGCCTCCGTTTGCCTCATTCGCCTGCTTATCATCATCATTCCAGGATTTATCTGCTCGTATTTATTCGCCCGCTCCGCTCCGCTCCATCTATTTTGCCTTTGTTTCTGTCTGCCTGCCTGCTATATCGTCTGCCTGCCTGCCTGCTTATTCAGGTCTGCCTATTTGCCGTCGCCTCGCCTGCTTATTCGCCCATTTGCCTGTCTGCCTGCCCGCCTGCCTGCCCGCTCTGCCTCAGGCTCGCATCCGCTTCCATCTGGCCTGCCTGCCTGCCTGCTCATTCGCCTGCCTGCCTGCCTGCTTCAGTCCGATCTGCCCGCCTGCCTGCCTATTTGGTCCATTCGCCATCGCCCGCCTGCTCTGATTTCCATCTGCCTATCCGCCTGCCGTCATTTATTTATTCGCCTCGCCCATACCTGTTCGTCCGCCTCGCCCGGGCTGCCTGCTCGCCTGGCTCGCCAATTCGCCTGCCTCGCCCGCCTGCTCCGTTTAGCCTGCCATCTGCCTCGCCCGCTTTCCGCCCGCCCCGCCTGCTCACATCGGCTCGCCTCGCCCGCCCGCTCATTTCCAATATCGCCTGCCCGCTCGCCTACTCATTCGCTCGCCCTACCTGTCTGTCAATCGCCTGCTCGGCCTCGCTCAGCTCCGCCTGCCTGGCCGTCCTGCCTGCCGCTCCGCCCGCCCATTTCCATCCGACTCCGCCCTGCCTGCCTGCCCATTTCCATTCGCCTGCCTGCTCATTTACCATTCGCCCGCCCATACGGTTTGTCTGCCCGCCTGCCTGCCTGCCTGCCCGTTTAATCTGTTCGCCTGCTTATTCCGTGCCTGCTCGCTGGCTTATTCGCCTGCCTGCCTGCCTATTTATTCGCCTCGCCCGTCCGCTCGCTCATCTTCCATCTCGCCCGCCCGCTCCATCTATTATCCATTCGCTCGCCTCGCCCATCTGCCTCCGCCCTGTCCATCTGCCTGCCTGCCTGCCTGCTTCCGCTCGATCTCGGCCTGCTCCGCCTGCCTGCCATCTATCTGCCTGCCCTGCCCATTTCCATTCGCCTGCCTGCCTATTTTATCTGCCTGCTCTGCCTGCTTCTGTCTGCCTGCTTATTTATCTGCCTGCTCGCTCCATTTCCTGTCTGCCTCCGCTTCGCTCGTTTCAATCGTCATCTGCCTGCCTGCCTGCCGTCTATCCGCGCCTGTGCCCGCTCACTCAGTCCATGTCTGCTCGCTCCGTCTCATTTGTCCCTGCCTGCCCGCTCCTGTCAAATCCGTGCCTGGGCTCGTCCTACCTGTCTGGCTTCCCGTCCTGCCTGCTCTGCCTGCCTGCCTGCCTGCCAGTCGACTTTCTTTCCATTCGCCCGCTTCTATCTGCCTGCCTGCCTACCTATTCGCCTACCCGCATTCGCCTCAGCCCGCCTGCCCATCTATCTGCCTGCCTGCTTCCATTTATCTGCCCGCCCGCCCATCTGCTCGCCCGCCTGCTCATTTCCATTCGCCACGATTCGCCATTTTCCATCCGCTCGCTCATCTGCTTCATTTCCATTCGCCTCGCCCATTTCCATTCGCCCGCTCATATCGGTCGCCTGCCTACATCTATCAAGGCCCGGCAAGCCTGCCCATTTCCTATCCGCTCGCCTATCGAATATCCGATGCCTCGTCACATCTATTCGCCTGCCTCGCCCGTCCATCTATCTGCTCGCCCATTTCCAAGTTCCTGCCTGCCTCATTTATCTGCCTGCCTGCCTGCTCATTTGTCTATCCTATCCATATTCTGCTCGCTCATTTATTTCATTCGCTCGCCTGGCGATCATCTATTTGCCTTGTGCCTATATCTGTTCGCTCAAGCTCGCTTATTCCGCTCCTGCCTGCTTATTCTATCTGCTCCATCTATTTGTTTCGTTCGTCTCGCCTGCCTGCTTATTCGCTTCATTTCCATCTATCTGCCTGCCTGCCTGCTTATCTGGTCGCCTATTTATCTTTGTCCCGCTTTCGTTCATTTATTATTCGCCTGCTTTTCGTTTATCTGCCTGCCTGCTCGTCTATCTCGCTCAGGCTCGCTTATCTGCCTGCCTCGCTTATCTGGGCTCGTGGGCCTGCTTATTCCGCCTATTTTATTTTGCCCGTTTGTTCATTTCCATTTCGTCTGTCTGCTCAGTTTCATCTATCTGCCTGCCTGCCTCGCCTTCCATTTCTATTCGCCTGCCTGCCTCATTTCGCTTCGCCTGCCCGCTCCGCTTGTTCGCTCGTTTACCATCTGCCTGCCTGCTCGCTTGCCTATTTATTCTGTTCGCTCGCTTTGCCTGCTCGCTATCTGTCCGATCGGGCCTGCTCCGTTTGACATCTGCCTGCCTATTTGTTCAGTCCGCTCCTGTCTCACCATTTGTCCCGCCGCCTGCCTGGGCTCCATTTGCCCGCCTGCCCGCCTCAGCTCATTTGTTCGCCTGCCCTGCCTGCTCGCTCCGCCCGCCTGCCTGCTCATTTGATTCGCCTGCTTCTATCCGCTCCAGCCCTGCCGTCCCATTATTCGCCTATCTGCCTGTTTATTCGCCTGCCTGCCTCCATTTCCATTCGGCTCGCTCGCCTATTTCCATTCAAGGCTCGCCCGCCTCCATCTGCCTCAGGTCGCTCGCCTCTTGTCCATTCTGCCTCGCCCATCTATTCTGCTCCGCCTATCTGCCGTTCACCTATTCGCTCGCCCATTTCCAGGTCTGCTCGTTTCATTCCAGGTCCAGATCGCCTGCCTATTTCCATCTGCTCGCTCCATCTCATTCGTCCTGCCTGCCTGCTCCATTTCATCAGGTCAGCTCCGGCCCGATTACTATCCATCTGCCTGTTTATTTCCATTCGCCTCGCCTCGCCTGCTCCATCTATTCGCTCGCGTCCATTTATTCGCTCGCCTATTATCCAAATCTATCTGCCTGCCTGTCGATTCTCATTTATTCCATTTATTTATCTGCCTGTCATCTATTTCCATCTGCCTGCCTATCTATTTATTCTTGTTTATTTGTCTGCCTGCCTGCTTATTCGCCTCGCCTGCTTATCTATCTGCCCATTCGTCCATCTATTTATTTTCGTCTGCCTGCCTGCCTCGTTTATTCGCCTATTTCATCTGCCCGCCTGCCTGCTTATTCGTTCGCCTGGGCTCCATTTATCGTCCGTCTGCTTGTCCCATTTATTCTGCTCGTTTATCTGCTCGCTCGCTTATTCTGCCTGCCTGCTTATCTGCTCGCCTGCTTATCAGTCGCTCTATTTATTCTCGTCTGCTTGTTCATTTTATTCTACCTTCCGTCTATCTTGTCGGCTATCATTCATCTGCCTGCCTGCTCTGTGCCTGCTTCTGTCAGGTCGCCTGCCTGCCTGCTTATCTGCCTCCGGGCCCGTCGCTTGTCTATTTCACTATTCGCCTCTGCTTATCTGCCTCGTTTATCTGCCTGCCTATCTATTTCCATATTTATTTATTTATTTATTTATTTATTTATTTATTTATTTATTTATTTATTTATTTATTTATTTGTTTGATTTATTTGTCTGCCTGCCTGTTTATCTGCTCGCTCGCTCCATTTATCTGCCTGCCTGCTCTATCGGTCTGCCTGCCTGTCTATTCTGCCTGCCCCGCTCGCTCATTTCATTCGCCTGCCTCATTTCCATTCGCTCGCTCATTCAGATCGCCTATTTCCATCTGCCTGCCTCCATTTTATTCGTCCGTCGTGCCTATCCGTCTGCCTGCCTATTTATTCGGTCCTGCCTATCTATCCCTGCTCGCCTGCTCCAGTTTCCATCACATTCGGTCCCTGCCTATTTATCTGCTCGTCGCCCATTTATCTGCCTGCCTGCCTGCCGATCCATTTATCTGCCTGGTTTCATTTTATTCGCTCGCTTCATTTCCATTCGCTCGCCTGCCTGATCCATTTTATCTATTTATTCGCCTGCCTATTTATTTCCATCTGCCTGCCTATTTATTTATTTTGCCTATTTCGTCTGCCTGCTCGTCTTAATATCTGCCTGCCTGCTTATTCATTCGCTATCTATTTATTTCTTGGTTCGCCTCGCCTGCCTGCTTATTCGCTCATTTATTCGCCTGCCTGCCTGCTTATCTGCTCGCTTCATTTATTTCGTCTGTTTGTCCCATTTATTCGCCTGTTTATCTGGTTTGCGATCGTTTGCTATCTGCCTGCCTGCTTATCTGTCTCAGTTCGCTTATTCGGTCTGGTCCATTTATTTGCCTCTGTCTGTTTGTCTATTTATTCATTTGTTCCGTTTGTCTATTTATCTATCTGCCTGCCTGCCTGCCTCAAGCTTCGTCTGCCTGCCTGCCTGCTTCATCTGCCTGCCTGCCTGCTTCTGTCTATTTATTCGCTCGTTTATCTGCCTGCTTATTCGGGTTTGCCTATCTATTTATTTCTATTTATTTTATCAATCCATCTATTTATTTATTTTATTTATTTATTTATTTGGTTTATTTATTTTATTTATTTATTTATTTGTTTGTCTGCCTGTCTGTTTATTTGTCGTTCGTTTAGTTTTTTCTGCCTGCCTGCTTATCTGCCTGCCTATTTATTTGGCCTTTCGTCTGTCCGTTCGCTTATCTGCCTGCTCATTTATTTGTTCGCTCGCTCGTTTATTCGTGCCTGGGCTCAGGTGCCTCATCTGCCTGCCGAGTCGCCTGCCTGAGTCTTATCTGCCTGCCTGCCTGCCTGCCCGCCTGGGCTCGCCCGCTTATTCATCTATTTATTTATATCTTTCTGTCCGCCCGCTCCATCTATTCGCCTGCCTGCCTGTCACTTCCATTTCCATCTGCCCGTCTTATCTATATCGTGCACCGCCTGATCTATCGCATTTATCTCGCCTGCCTGCCTGCCTCGCCTATTTGATTCGCGTTTGCTTGTCTGCCTGCCTGCTTATTCTGGGCCTCGCTTATCTGCCCCGATCGCCTCATCTATCCATCTGCCCGCCCGCCGATCCTGCCTGCCTATCTATCTCGCCTGCCTGCCTGCCTGCCCATTTCCATTCCGGCTCGCCCGCTCTCCATCTGCCCGCCCAGATCAGATCTCGCCTGCCTAGATCCATTCATCAGTTCGCCCATTTATCTGCTCGGTTTCTCTATTCGCCTCAAATCTATCTGCCTCGCTCATTTCCATCTATTTCGCTGCCTCGCCTGCCTGCCTGCTCATTTATTCGCCTCGCCTGCCTGCCTGCTCATCTATTCGGACGCCCGCTCCGCCTGCCTGCCTGCCTTTCCATTTCCTATCGCCTGCTCTCATTTCCTAGTCTGCTCGCTCAATCTATTCGCCTATTTTATCTGGGCCTGCGCTTCATTTATCTGCCTGCTCATCCGGTCCATTGCCTGCCTATTTATCCGCCTGCCTGCTCGCTCCATTATCGCATTCCAGTCTCGCTCGCTCATTTCCATTCGCCTGCCTCCGTCCGCTTCTATTTCCATCTATTTATCTGCCCGCTTCATTTCCTATTTGGTCGAATGCTCTGTCATTTATTTATTTTGCCTCTGTCTATTTGTCTGCTCGCCTGCTTCTATTCTGCCTGCCTGCTTATCTATCATCTGCCTATTCATTTGCACTTGAAGAAATGCTGCCCGTGCCTGCCTGTTTATTCGCTCATTTATTCGCCTGCCTGCCTCGTCTATCTGCCTCAGATCCTGCTTATCTGCCTGCCTATTCCATATTCTTTGTCTGCTTGTCTATTATATTCGCTCGTTTATCTGGCCTGGCCTGCTTATCTGCCTGCTCGGGTCTCATCGCCTGCTCCGCCTCGTTTATCTGCTCCGCTCCTGCCTGCCTATTTGCCATCTGTCTCTGTTCCCGTTTGTCTATCATTTTGTCTGCTTGTTCATTTGAGCCGTCATCTGCCTGCCTGCCTGCCTGTTTATTCGCCTCGCTCGTTCGCTGCCTGTCTTGCCCGTGGCATCTATCTGCTCTGTTTATTATGATCCTGGTTTATCTTTGTCTGCTTGTTCATTTATTCGATTCTGCCTGCCTGCCTGTCTGGTCTGTTTATTTCATTTATTTATTTATTTATTTATTTATTTATTTATTTATTTATTTTATTTATTTATTTATTTATTTATTTATTTCTATTTATTTGTCCCGCCTGCCTGCTTATCTAGTTTGTCTGCTTATCTTTCTGTGTCGCCTGCTCATGTCTCCGCCTGCCCGTTCGCCTCAGCCTATTTATTTGTCTATGCCTTTCTATTTTCGTTCGTCCTGCTCTATCGAGTCATTTATCAGGTTCGCCTGCCTGCCTGCTCTATCTCCAGGTTCGGTCGTGTTATTTCCATTCGCTCGCCTGCTTGGTATCTATTTGAGCCTGCCTGCCTGCCTGCCTATTTCCATTTCCGTCTGCCTGCCTATCTGCCTGCCTGCTTCGTGTCTGCTTATCTGCCTGCTTCTGTCTATTTATTTGTTTAGTTTTTCGTTTCGCTCCGTCCATTTATTCTGCCTGCCTTGTTTATCTCTTTCCGTCTCGCTCGCTCATTTATTTGTTCGCTCGCTCGGTCCATCATCGATTCCATTCGCCTGTTTATTTCATTCGGGTGCCTGCTCGCCTATTTTATTTCCAGATAGATCGCCTGCCTGCTCTGCCTGCCTGCCTGCCTGCCTGCCTCGAGTCAGATCCATTTATTTATTTATTACCTTTGTTTTGTCTGCCTGCTCTCATTTCCATTCCGCTCGCCTGCCTCCCTGCCCATTTATCTGCCTCCGCTTATTTATCTGCCTGCCTCGCTTATCCATTTAGGTCATTCGCTCGCCTGCCTGTCTGCCTATTTATTTGTTCGTCCTGCCTATCTGCCTGCTTGCTGGGTTTCATATCTGCCTGCTTCTGTCTATTTATTTTATTTGTCCGTCTTTTCTGTCTCCTGCTCATTCAAAAGTCATTCGCCTGCCTGCTTATCTCTTCCTCCGCTCGCCTATCATTTGTCTGTTCGCTCGCCTGCTCTCCATTTATTCGCTCGTTTATTTCCGTCAGTCGCCTGCCTCATCTATTTATTCGTTCGCCCGCCTGCCTGCCTGATCGTTTATTTATTTGCCCGCCTGCTCATTTATTCGCCTGCTTATTTCCGTCTGCTCGTTTATTTGTTCGCTCTGCCTGTTTATTATCTTGTCTGCCTGCCTGCCTATTTCCATTCGCCTGCTTGTCCATTTATTTGCTTCTATTTATTCTGTCCTGTCTGCCTGCTTCATTTCCATTCGCTCCGCCTGTTTCTATCTCTTCCGCCTGCCTGCTCCATTTCCATTCGCTCGCCTGCCTGCTCAGTCTATCTGCCTGCCTGCTTATCTGCTCCTGCTTCATCTATCTATTTATTCGTCCATTCGCCTCGCCTATTTATTCGCCTGCCTGCCTGCTCATTTCCATTTGTTCGCTCTTCCGCTTCATTTATTTGTTCGAGTTCTTTACCATTCTGCCCGTCTGCCTGCCTTTCTTTCTATTTATCTGTCTGCCCGCTCGCTTCCATCTGTCTGCCCGCTCATCTATTCGCTCGCCTGCTTATCTATCCGCCTGCCTGCCTGGTTTATCTTTGTTTCGATTTGTTCGCTCGCTTGTTCGCGTTTATCTGCCTGTCCGCCCGCTTCTATTCGCCTGGGATCCTGCCTGCGCGATCTGGCCTGCCTGCCTGCTTATCTGCCCGTCTGCCTGCTTTGTCTAATATTCATTTCCATCTGCCTGCCTGTTTATCGACACATTATTCTGCCTGCTCGCCGTATTATTTCCTATCTGCCTGCTCTGTTTATTTTATCTGCCTGCCTGCTTACCTATCCGCAGTCTCGCTGCCTGGGTTTATTTCCATCTGCCTGCCTGCTCCGCTCATTTCCATTCTCGTCTGCTCTGTTCATTTTGTCCATCTGCCGCAGCCTGCTTATCTGGCCTGCCTGCCTGCTTTATCTGCCTGCTCAATCATTCTTATTTACCTTTGTCTGCCTGCCTGCCGTCTGCCCGCTCCGGCCTATCCATCTATCTATCCGTCCGTCTATCTGTCCGTCCGTCCGTCTATCCGTCCGTCCGTCTATCCGTCCGTCCGTCCGTCTATCTATCCATCCATTACTGCCACTGTTATATTGTAAAAACTGTATATATGATCACTTGAAAATAAATTAGATTATACTCAATTTGATTCAATAGTGTATGTATACAATGGACACCTATCTATCTCAAAGCAGCTTTACAGAAATACAAAAATTCAGAATAAAAAATATGTTTAAATATAAATTTAAATTTCTCCCTAATAAGCAAGCCAATTAAAATTACAATTTTATCAAATTTTAAAAGGATGACCTGCCTTTATAGGACTTTTTTGATGGTAAAATTATTAACAGAGCGTAATTAAGGTATAAATCATCCTGAGGCATGCCGTTATGGGAAAATAAGCAACACCAAGGAAGTATGATGCCACTCTGATTTTGATTTTCTATTAACAGCACTTTTTCCAAAGCGTTTACTCCTTTTCTAACACAGTGATTTGCCAAATATTACAATTTTTCACTTATAAATAAAACACATACTTTTTATCCTTTTGTAGTTAAATCTCATCTTGTGAAACATCTGTGACACGACTTGCTTCCTGTTATCACTTGTGTCGTTGCGTACACAACCATACACAGTACGACGCCCCCGACCGTCCTTGACATTTATAGAATTTACATAAACGTTTAAACCTTGTTTAATAAGTTTGGTATTACAGTTTAGTCTTTAAGTTCCTACAGACATGATCGAAAAAGAGCATGTTAATATTAACCTATCATTTAAATTACAGCTGGCACTACTGACCAATCAGATTTGAGAATTTAAAAGCACTGTAGTGTAATAGTTTCTCAGTATATCCAGGATTTTGCAATTTTCAAAATCACTGTAGATTTTCCACAGATAAGGACCATTTGGGCTAATCTGTAGGTACCATTGAAAATGTTTAAAAACTGCTATTTCTGACTGAAACAAATCACAAAAAAAAAAAATCTGTGAAATCCAAAAGGGACTGGTTTCTGACAGAGCTGAAGTTAAACAGTGCTGATTAACACATTCCATGATTAAACATAACAGTGATTTACTTGAGGAAACAGCGGCCTGTCATCTTTCGACTTCTTAATGCAGTCGGCGACGAGCCTCTTCATCGCTTTGGGGCAGTTCTTATACAGCTTGCTTAGGTCTGGAGACAAGTAACCTTTTCCTACCATGTAAATGATCTACAAAAGAGATGATTAGAATTATTCCAGCATGTAATATACATCCATTATGCAGAATTAAGCTTCTCCAGGCTGAAAAGCCAGCAAGAAAATTTTTTTTTAAAAAAATCAGCATTCTTTACCAAATATGCAAAAGCGATTAGACGCTTGGGCTGAGTGAGCTGAAAGTTGCCAGGCTTGGGCCATGAGAATGCAGTTTGTCTAAAGAAATGCATGAGGGAGGCTCCTCTGCCACAAATTACCAAGCAGAGCTGGATGCCCAGTGCCCACTCATGTCTGAGGCTAAATTTAGCATCTGGGCTCTGCAGAAGTTATAACAAACCAACGTGGAGTCACTGCTCATGAACCTCAACGGCATTCATGTATGACTTGCATTGCATACGTCTTCAAGTGGAAGGTTTTACGATGACCAAGTCAGTCACCAGACATTAACCCGATCGAGCAGCATTTCACTTCCTGAAGAGGAGAGTGAAGGTAGAAAACTTACTGAACTGAAAGAAGCCTGGAAAAGCTTCACAAAAGAATGCTTGGCATTTTATTTTTCTTTAAGACTATCTGTTCCTATAATTCTGCAGTTTAACACAGCTTTTTTTCTTACCAATTTGCATGCATCAGAATTTCACAAATGAGAGCAAACTATAATTCGCCGTGATTCGTGTAGTTACCTGGTCTCCTGAAATTCTACAATATGGGAGCTCGCCGGTCATCAACTCATAAAGCACAATACCGTAGGAGTAGACGTCCGACTGGAAACTGTATGGATTACTGTCCTGCATCCTGATCACCTCAGGAGCCTGCAGCACAGAAATGTTACATTGCTATTAGTGCACTAAAGCTTGTTTCACTTCCTTTTTCTGTTGGATAAGTACAATAAGGTCAAATCAAGTAAAAATATTTGCTTTTTTTTAAATCCTACCATCCAAAGAATGGATCCCGACAGCTTCTCTACTGGATTCGAGCCGCTCCACCGTGTCTTCACGGTGGCCAAACCAAAGTCTCCGATCTTCACTGTTAAGCCTTCGTGGAGGAAAATGTCTAGACATGTGATTTAAGGGCTGAAATAACTCTCAGAACCATGAGCACCTTGCACCAAATAATCCTGGCAACTACATGCCACTGCCCACTATTGTTTAACTGCTGTTCTCTGACCCATGACCAACCGGTATACTGACCACAATGGAGACTAGAATATTTGCATCATAAACAAACTCTCACAGACGACTGTAAAAACATCACCGGCTCTTTTTCCATTATGCCCCCCCAGATTTCTTTTTTTCGCTTGACATGTGTAAGACCCCCACTCATACCCCAGTGACCTACATGTTGTGCATTTTTAGGTGATTTTCTGGTTACCTTAATTGTCTCTTGGAGTTACAGCAGACTTCCTTTCAGCCCCCTGTCCTCTCACCACTCAATAACAAACTGTTTCCACCTGCTGAACCACCACTCACTGGACGAATTTTACCACAAAACCCCCAGCGTGCGTTAGTGGACAGATGGTAAATTTTACTATGATTCATGTGTGTGCCAATGTCCTCCACAACCATCACCACCAACAACAACAAAATACAGACAGGGAAAAATCCAATGTGACTAAGTAGTGAGTTTACAGCTCGGCTATTTTAATGTCAAATTAACAAATAGCCCAATGTCCCAGCTACGTCCATTCCATTTGCTCACAAGAAGGTGGGGAACTCACAGGTCAGGGTTCAGCTAGATACAGTAGGTGTGAAGGGAAAGCAGACCCTTTCAGAGGTGCACGGCTTTCAAATTTCCCGTCTCTAAGTCGACTGCCTTTTAGTCAGATGGATGGGTGTCTCCTGTTTACTAGTATAGTCAAAAATAAATACTATGGCTAAACTATAGATGTTCGTACATCTATATAGAGATAGTCAGTGATTACTGGTTAGCTGCTTTCAACGAATGGCTCCACTGTAATAAAACAAACATGTCTTACGTGTCTGATCACATAAATGAGTGGGCAGAAATGTAAATAAAATTTGTGCCAAACTATTCCTCTGGGTACGAACTATGCCTTAAATTCTATCCATCCATCAATATTCTGCATTACTGATTATCCTACACACAGGCACGGGTGCACCTGGGCTCAAGGTGGGGGACACCCTGGACAAGGTCCCCACCCACTACAGGGTACAATCACACACACACACACACACTCAATTTAGAGATGCCAATTAGCCTACAACATGTCTTTGAACAGAGGAGGAAACCAGAGTACCTGGAGGAAACCCCTGAAGAACATGCAAACAGCTGTGCACACAGCAGAGGCAGAGGGCAGAGGTGGGAATCAAACCCCTAATCCTAGAGGCAAACATTCAACACATGCCCCGTATTCCTTTAATATTATTATTTTATTTTGGCAAGTTTGGCTAGGTATTAGTTTATTAAAAAATGCCTGGCATGACATCAGAAGAAGAGAGTCTTCATAGACTTCATTATAAGCGTTACCTTTGCCCTCATTGTCCTTCACTATTTAAAGGATACTTTGTGACTTCATGTCCCGGTGGATTATGTTCTTTGCATGCAAATAGCTGGAAGAAATATATTTTAAAAAACAAAACATCGCTGTCAACCGTGAGCTACAACACAACACACTGACACCATTATATTTGTTGTCTGCACTGCAGTAAAACCCATCCTTTTCTCTCTCAAGCGCAAAAAAATGCCTCTATGTTTATATAGAAAACACCCCTATATTGAGTGAACTCTTTCCCCTTATCTAAAAACAGACACATTCACTTGTTGATGGGGTGGAAAAAGTCCAAACATCCACTATGGAAAACACAAAATGCTGCAGACTGTTTGAAAAGGACTCTCCACCTCATTAAGCACGGCTCTCAAGTCCACAACTCTCTGCTCAACACACCGCAATGAATATTCAATCCTAACCTTAGCATTATTACTGTAACGCCACGTCCAGTGAAGCGCCATAACCATCAATATTCACAGATTACTTGACTGTAGAGCTGATGATTGTTAACTCTAAAGCCTTCCTTTGTTAACTCACTCTATGCCCTGAGCGGTTTGCCTGGCGATGTCGATCAGCTGGAACAGCTGCAGTTTGGTGTCCTGGACATGCAGGTGTTTATAGAGGCTGCTTCCATCACACCACTGGGTCACGATGGCCAGGTTTTCTTGGGTCATGTAGCCCATGAATAGCAAGATATTGACGTGCCGAGTCTTTCTGTAGTGATTAGATCAGAGAAATACAAGATGTTAGGTCAAGCCAGAACTAAATGTTTTTTTTCCAGAGAGCAAAAGTAGTGCAAGCAATAGTCAGGAGCTAATAGTACATGAAAGGTAATTTCATAAAATTGCATGAGGCATGACAAGGAATGGCGATTTTACAGGATGAGCTCTCCGAAGAAGCATCTCCTCATCTCTCTCACCTTAAAACTGCCACCTCATTGCGAAAGGCCTGAAACTGCTCTGGTGTAGGATCTTTGACCTTTAAAATCTTCACAGCAACATCACCTAAAAGAGGTGCACAGAGTACGTCCAGTTAATCATCATGAGTTGAACAGCTCAACACTACATTATTATATGCGAGTTGTCTTGGCTATAAGCCAGAAGTTGAACAATGCATAAGGCTGGGTAAACCAGAAAGGGTGGGCAAGGGTTTGAAAGGAAAACTCAAATGGCAGCGGTCACTCAAAAGAACTTGAATGTTTGCAGAAAATGGCCAACGAATTGAAAGGCTATTAGTTAAGAGTTTGTTCTTGTGCCAGTTTGGCAAACCTACTTGTGGTGCAATTTACTTCAGAACACACTGCACTATCACTACAAATGCCAGCTGTTTCAGGAACTTCACCAATCTGTAGTCTTAACCTGAACACAACTACAGTTCAATTCTATATCGCATAAATACAGAGTACGAGCATTAGAGGACAAGGCATGTCCGTTTCAGAGATGGTAAACTCTTTTTTGGATCCTGCTGCATGCTCGCATTTCACACAGAAAAGGTTTCATCAGTTGCTGAGCAATCTCTCTTAATGCAGCTTCCTAATATTGCAGCGAACAAGAACCTTCTTTTTGTAAAAAATTGCTAACAAGACCACTAGCTTCTACAGAGCCCCCACTTCATCACTGATAAAAACAGGAAAGAGGTGCAGAATATCTCTGCAACTGTGTCTTGAATTTTAGGATATTATTATAATCTAAGTGCATTACGTCCAATTTTCCAGTATACTGATGGCCGAGCGCGTCAGTGGCATGCAATCGCATTATGCAAAGAGTGTCAATCGCTCTCCTTCATCACCAGCGAGGACAAACCCGAGCAAGGAAACGCTTGTTTCTGCAACAGAGCTACTCATAATATAACTAATTTATCTAAATGTAAAATGCTCATCATAATGTTCACCGCAATGCACATTATGATCAAGTCAAATGGACTTCCTCAGGTTTATTGTTGCTTCATAAAAACAGGAAATAGTAAAAAAGCATATCAGTGCGTTTACTTCCCCAAAGACATGTTTGATATTATATGTCTTTAACAACAGATATAACACATATTGCATAATACACAACACAGTTTCAAAATGCATCATTAGGGCCCTTGAAATCCCTTAAACTTATCTCCTCCAGCAGTTTCCTGTCATGTCTGACCCTTTAGCCCAAGCTCTAACCCAAGCTTTCTAACAAGCTGTAATGCATTTATATACACCAATCAGGCATAACATTATGAGCACTGACAGGTGAAGTGAACAACACTGATGATCTCCTCATCATGGCACCTGTTAGTGGGTGGGATATATTAGGCAGCAAGTGAACATTTTGTCCTCAAAGTTGATGTGTTAGAAGCAGGAAAAATGGGCAAGCGTAAGGATTTGAGCGAGTTTGACGAAGGACCAAATTGTGATGGCTAGATGACTGGATCAGAGCATCTCCAAAACTGCAGCTCTTGTGGGGTGTTCCCGGTCTGTAGTGGTCAGTATCTATCAAAAGAGGTTCAAGGAAGGAACAGTGGTGAACCGGAGACAGGGTCATGGGCGGCCAAGGTTCATTGATGCACGTGGGGAGAGAAGGCTGGCCCGTGTGATCTGATCCGACAGACGAGCTACTGTTGCTCAAATTGCTGAAGAAGTTAATGCTGGTTCTGATAAAAAGGTGTCAGAATACACCGTGCATGATGGGTCAGGGCTGTTTTGGCAGCAAAAGAGGAACCAACACAATATTAGGCAGGTGGTCATAATGTTATGCCTGATACGTATATAAAACACTAACTTAAAAAACAATCATAGAAATGTCATAAAAGCATGTACCAGCAAGCAAAAGCAATGCACTGACAGTAATAAAGCTGTATGAAGAACCAGGCCACAATCTGAACAAAAAACACAGATAGAACATGAATGTATACAAGCTGTCTGCTTAAATTCTAAAGTCTTATATGATACCTATTTATATTCACCAATTAGAAACAACCGAAGTCTTTATGCAACAGTGCATGTTGTATAATCCAAGGCTTCTGAAGGGGAAGAGTAAGCAGCATCAGCGTGTATAAAGGATGGTGCAATTTCCACTGACACTTTGCAATAAACTTACCCAAGACACAACAAATCTCCTGTTCTTCATGTGCTTAGGTAAAAACTAACCAAAGCAACTGTTCTGCAATCAGTCCCACACGAGAGGGTGAAATATTTAAAAACTTATAAATTAATCCAAAATCACTATGTTATGGTGAACACCGGTCATGCTTACCGTGCCATTTCCCCTTGTAAACTGTCCCGAATGTCCCTGATCCGATGCAGGAGTGCAGAACCACCTCGCTGGCATCGATCTCCCAGTAGTAGCTAGAGTCTCGCTTCTCCCTGGGCCGCTGAGGGGAAAGGAAGTACAGTTTTTGCACCCAAATGACGCACCAAAAAACTGCTTTAAGTATCAGTTTCCAATATTATTGATTTATTTAGAACAAAGAAATAAAAGAAGCACATTCTTTTACTCCTAAACAACAAAGGCAGATTCTATTATTATGCAAATTAGAAATATTACAATGAATATACAGAAAAGTCACCAAATTATAATAAAAGATACGAGATTGCAGTAAAATAAACTGAAGTCCATGACGTATCAAGGAGATTTAACCCAAAAAATGCTGCCGAAAAAGGGAACAATGGACAACAAATTAAAATGATTTATCAAATGATTACCAGAAACCAGTTCGCAAAAACCGCAACTAGGATCATGCGATTATGTTTCCAGTCTAGCTATGTGCCAAAAATACATTTTATTATCAAATTAAATATATAATGCCAGCACAAAATTCATTCTTAAGATGAACTGTACTGTTCTGGAAATATTTCTTATTACAAGAGCAGACCTTTTATTAGGCCAAAGGGGCAGTAAAATTCACAAAAGTAGTTTTACAGATTTTGAACTAAATATTAGATGGTTTTAAACCAAAGCTTGCACAATAGAGCATGAATATAAAGTTATTTTGTCCACAACAACCCTGCTGCGTGTTAAACATCATGATACCGCTGTACCGCTTATCCTATCTATTCTCAGCCTATCTCAGGCGTCATCGGGCATCAAGGCAGGATACACCCTGGACGGAGTGCCGACCCATTGCAGGGCACACACACACACTCATCCACTCACGCAATCACACACTACGGGCAATTTAGAGACTCCTATCAGCCTAGAAGCATGTCTTTGGACTGTGGGAGGAAACCGGAGCACCTGGAGGAAACCCACCAAGCACGGGGAGAACATGCAAACTCCACACACACACAGTGAGTGGGAGCGAGACTCGAACCCAGGACGCTGGAGGTGTGAGGCGAACATGCTAACCACTATATATTTAGCACATGTCCACTCTAGCCTTCATCACTGATCAACTGCTCAATTAGATCAAAACCAACTTAAAGAAGTGACTACGGCGTGTGACTTTATAACATGCAGTTTTAAAAGAAGAGGTTTCAAAACACACTGAAACTTACGATTCTGTTTTTCTCCTGAGTATTAGATGAAGTCTTTTCTCTGTGAACAAGGCCTGGATTTTTGGTCTGAGACCATCCTGTGGGACTGAGATTAGGAGGTCTTCCTGTGCAGGAAGGATGTAAAGGTGAGACAAAATTGATATAAAGATCTCTTTTATAACTTGAAATATAAAGATGAAATATTTTTTATAACTTTCTCACCCGAGTCCTGACTTTTTAAGGCATGCTGTTGGGAAAGGAGAAGAGTGGAACAGGTTGAATTGATGCTGTATTGAAATGTAATGTATTTCAAATGGCTGAAAAGTGGAATAAGGAAAGTGTTGGTCTCAGTCACAATGAATTCACAAATTAATGCGGCCAATGTGTCACTCATTCCTTTCACTGCTTTATTATATTTTTAAGTTCCAGGATTTTTTCTTTTAATACTTTTGCTCTCTGAAATACTTCAGCACCCATAAAATTAGTCAGTTTAGACCCCACTAGTGTAGTGTAGTTTAATGGTGCTGTAATTTGGCATTGTATTGTTTCCCATGCTTCAGTCCTGATCCTAAAGGTACAATAGGTTAATATGAGATAGCTGGCAAGTTACCAACATTTAATATTTAGATGCAACACAACAGTCAAGAGTATGCTTTTCATTGGATTTCCTGGCCTCTTTAAGACTGAGGAACCCTAAAGAAAGGTTAAATGAAATAAAATAAGCCTAGCCTATTGTGGTAAATCTTCAATATATGCAACAAATATCAATATACCAAAAATTCTAGTTCTTTTAAATATTTTTGAAATGGAGCATAACCAAAAGGTCTCGGTCATCAAACGTCGTGATCACAACAACGCTCCAGTTGTAGGATTCGAGTCAGAGGACATAAATATTTGTTATCTGACTCTTGTCAAAAGACGTCGAAAACTCTAGCGTTCATTTCATTCACATACATTTCAACACGTTACTTTCTAATCTTGCCTTGGCGTTCTGCCTGCAAAGATCATGTTTAGCATCAAATCACGTCAAGCCAAGTGGGGTTTTTATTGTCATTCCTCTATATAACTTGTGTACATTAGACCAAAATGTTTTTTTCTCCTGGACCAGAGTACAACACAATGCACAAGACTACATAAAGTGCAAATATGAAAGTGTACACAAATACACAAAAGAGAACAATAGGACAATATATACACAGGACAATAAACAGGGCATTTAAACTGTAAAGTACTGGATAGTGTACCAGCAATAAGCATAGCAGCCATATTGGCAGCAAAAATGAGTCCTGATGTACCTGTATAAACCTGATGTAGGTTTGTAAAGTGAATCATACTGGGTTAGGTATTTGACTAGCCCAGATGTGCATTAAAAAGCAGAAAGGTGTTGAGTAATCTGACTGCTTTAAGGAATAAACTGTCATGGAGTCTGCTAATGGTGGCCTGGATGCTCCTGTACCTTCTGCCAGATGGCAAGATGTTAAAGAGTCTGTGAGAAGGCTGAGAGGGGACATCCACAATACTGGTAGCTTAGTGGACGCAGTGGTTCCATTACTTAATAAAAAATAATAGTTTATGCCTTTAGATATCAGATCCTACCAGAAACTGTCAACATTTGGCCCTGAAATGTTTCCTAGTCTGCTTACATTTAGTCTCAGATATATACTTAATGCTGAAACTGACTAACAAGAAATAGGGAATTCTTACGGTCTGGCCACACAGCTGTAATTAGTCAAACTATGACCTTAGCACTTAAATAAAGAGATTGATCCAACATCACATTTCCATGATATCAATGTTGAGAAGACGTAACTCTTCCTACCCAAGATGGGCCTTGAGCTCCTGCACCTCCTAAATCTAAGTATATCCCTGGTACACCACTAAACCATGCTTGTGCCTACACTTAAATAGAGCCCTCGTGTGAGTATAGGAGCAAAATAAAGAAAAAAAGAAAACTCGCGTGAAATCGGATTTGGACTCCTCACCTCGTATGAAGCCCCGCCCGCAGGCTGGCTGCTGACCATGTGGACGTTGGGTGTGGACGTGGAGCGCTGTTTCTGGGAGAGAGAACCGCTGGAGGGTGGCAAGGGCGCAATGTAGTTAAAGGCGTGAGGTGTAGAGTGTCTGTGATAAGCGCTAAAAAAAAAAAAAAGATCAGATTTTGGGTCTTCATTCAAATATAACGACTGCATGTAGGCCTACTTCCTAAAAATAATCCTGCAACAGGACAGTAAACAGAGTGTATTGTTTGTTGTTGATACAGTTACACAGACTACACGTTTAGTAGTGATGAGACGGCTATAAACACGAGCCTCAAAAGCACTGTAGCGGAAAATCAGAATGACCATGCATTAAATGTAGCTTTGCAAAGTGGAATTCTTGATGTAAAGACTGATTAGATCCCTCTGATTGATGCTAATGCATTAGTGCTAAAGCTATTGCAACAACGTGATGCCTTTCGTAAAAGGCTCGGGCCAGTTTGGAAAAGACACGCTCCTGTGAAATTTCAGCTAACCAAAAAAGGAACATCAACTAGTGTTCAATGTTTGTTCATTAGTTTTTAGACAATGTGACTACAGGAAGCTTTTCTATACATACTTGTACAAATCTTCATATTCATGCTTTAAATGACGATACTGAAGTACAGAAAATCCTTTTAATAAAGTGTATTGAGTGAAGCGATCAATCAAGTTCATCCTCTGGACCCTGGGAAGCTTAAGGGCTGAATGGTTTGACCGTAATGTTAATAGAGAAGATTTCTGGTGAGCTAGACCTCCATTATTTGTTAACTGAATTAACCTTCTAGTTCCAAAGCAAAAACTACAGAAGCAAATACCAGACACTCAAATTATCTCGGCTGATTGAATAAACTTGGGCTAAATGGGAAAATATGGTCAATTTCTTTCTCTTGTCAACATCACTATGCCAAGAAAGAACATTTTTCTTTGGATTCTTTCACTATGCCTTCTGGGTTGCACATTATCTCTATGTCAGTCACAATAAAAGCTTTTAAGCTTCTGACTATAAATGATTAGAAATCCTCCACATTAATGTAAAGCTCTTTCTTGATCCCATCATCATCATTAAGAGACGGTACATGTGCAACGGGCCAGCATTCTCACAGACATGACGTGATGGACCAATTTTAGCTGGCATTACCTAGTCATTCCAGGAGGGACATTTTACTGTGTTACTCATTTGTCAGTGTTAGCATGCGTTTCGCAGGAACTCTGCTTGATGTGTCTGACATTATTTCCATAGCCAAAGTCACATGACCACTTATTCCAGGGGAATTCAGCTTCAGTAAGCTTTTGTCTAAACTTCCTCAAATGGACTTCAGAGTATGAGACCGTACCTCATCATGACAAAGACCGTAGTCTTTACTTCAGTTTAGAAATCTTACGATATCAGAACAAAGGGTAAAATCAGGCTTTAATTATTTAATGCTTTCAAACAGCCTCAGAGGACTGACCTGGCAGGAAGTCGGGATAAAGAGTCTCGCATCCTCCGAGATGAAAGAGGTGGTAGAGATGGAGCTCCACTTTCTCCAGGTGTGGGAAACAAACTGGGTGAGGAAGATGAGCCAGAGCATTAGTGTAGTGTATGCCATTTATGCACTTGATAATACTTTGACAACTTGAATTGGTAAAGCAACACTTATTTAATATGAATAAAAACACTTGGTATTGATTTGAATTAGGAATATGATAGTATGACGTAATGCTTCAGCAATGCAAGAACTTAAAAGAATAGTTCATCCAAAATTAGTGTATACATTTCCCCCTTTACCAGTAATAATGCAATCAACCAGCTAAGACATGTCTTATGCTTTCTTTTCACATTTGCACTTGGATATTTAATGCTAAGTTACCTGAAGCCTACAGCTCACACCATTATTTCAACTCGCATGTCAGCACACAAACCATGTTGAGTTGTTCAGTGTCTTAAATAGTCTTTACTGAGTGGATTCTAAGACTTATAAAAGGACATCACAAAGCTGAAATGAGTAGTGGCAGCCATCTTGAATCCAGAATCACTTCAGTGCATAAATGTGGTGTCACAATACCAAAAGACAAACTCGTACTTCCGAAGTGTTTCAAGCAACAATAGAATTTCAATTTTAATGTATATTATTCATTTATTTTATGAAACACCATGTAAATGGTATTATTGAGCCATAAGCATCCTTTGTTTGCTATAATAGTAAATTGTGGTCAACTTCTCCTCTATTATATATATATATATATATATATATATTATATATATATATATATATATATATATATATATTATACTGCCACACCCCTCCTACAATCCATTAGAAAAATCAGCAAGGTCTGCCATCAAATGGATCCTAATCAGAATTGTCTAAATGGTTTCCATCAGATTCTTCTAAGGATGTTCATTAGAAATCTTCTGGTTCCTATTAAACCAACACCAGACCCCAACAGAGACTTCTGATATTAAACTATCAATGTCACTGCTATTCATCTCACTATCAGGGCCACAAAAGTGCTGGCTTCCAGTGGAAATTCCTCAATCATCTGTATTTGCAGCATCCAAACAATAAAACAATGTTTTACATTTGAAGATGAGTACAGGAGAACTAGACATTACCGGGAGAGTGCTCAGTGGTACTTATCTAAAGAATAATCCATTGTGTTTTCATTGATACGTGTTTCCACAGAATGTCTGATAAGTACATAGCCAACACTTTATGCAAAACTCCCAGTGTGAACTGGCGGCAAAGGACTACGAACTGCAAGTCAAGTGCAATGAATGCATTTACTTTTCTTAAAGAAAGAAAGTTTTTTTCAAAAAGAATTTTTATACTTCACAGCCATCGGTTTACACATCCTCCATCCACATCTATTTTTTAGTAAACTCCTGAAATATGTAATAGGAACATATGACAAGAGTCGACAGCCCTATTCAAACAGCATTTGTTTTTCCACGCTGACATTTATAATAAAATATACATCTCCACATTCCCAGCAGCTTCTTTTCCTAATAATATGAATGTATGTGATATTGTGGCATGTGTAAATATAAAGTGCAGCCTGCAGTAGAGACGACTGCTTCAAAACTACATGGGAAGCTTGGCCTTGTGTAAAATTCATTAAAATGAGGCAACTTATTTATATTACTCATCGCACTTGGTAATATAACTCAGGGAAATTTTGTTCTTGTAAGTCAACAGTGAAAAATTTCCTTTAAAGTCTCAGAGGTGGCACAAATAAGAATCTGGTGAAGCCTGGCTACTATGGGCTTCTATGTTAGACTCACATATTCAGCAAGTACACAGTGCATTAACAGAAGGAATGATTATGCTATTTGGACAACAGGTCATTTTGGGACCAACCCAGATGTCTCTGAGGGTAAAGGAGCGGTGGTAACCTCAGTTGTTAAGACTCTGAGTGGTTGACTGGAAGGACAGTGGAAGCTGCCAATGCTGGGCCCTTGAGCAAGATCCTTAACACTGACCCTGTGCTCTGACCCCAGCTTCCAAAATTTGACTGTCATGTAATGAATATGACAAAAATAAAGGCTGTATCACAGTGTTTGCACTAGTCCTTCCTGGACACACACATGAACTTAACTGACATTAAAACTTATCTCACACAACATCAGCAGCAGTCAAACAAACAGCGTGTTTGGATCTGCAAACTCGATCTTTTTTATGTAAAGCTTTATTTGGTCATGTCAACTGTTTTACACAACTAGTCTGCCTTTTATTAGCAAAGGTTATTGGTAAATGGCACTGAAAGCATACATTTATGTTTAATACACGTGCATTTGTTTTTTTCATTTGCATTTATAGATATCTTTCGATCAGTGCATTCTTCAGTGAAACTGAACATGCTGGTTAGCAGCTTAGTGGGAAGACACTACTACTTTTGTTGACCTGATTTCATGCTCTTACTTATGAGAAGAGTCTGAGAATTAAACAGGAGGCCAGACCAACAGATGAAACAGATAAAACAGAACACAGAGATATGTACACTTCAATAACAGGTACCTGTCCTTCCCCATTTTTCAATAACCACCAGCCACCACAGAGCTGTATGGTTAATTATAATGGCCAATTTAATCAGCTTGGGGGATCAAGATCTTTCTTTAGATTACCTTTACCTTCTTTCTATTTCTGAAACTTTCCTGTTTTTTTTTTAAACAAAAAAATAATAATAAAAAGGTATGCAGGCAAAGCAATATGACCCACAGCAACTACAATTCCTAAACATCCATCATGCTCAAAATGTTCTCACTGAATCTGAAGGCAAAAAATGACTAAATACAAGGTGAAAATAAAATTTTAAAATGTTTACTGTTAAGGTCACTGAAAAACACTCAGCAACTTGCATCGAATTTTGATCAAAAATTTCTCCTATCTGGACAGTAAAATAAAAAGGACTTAACTCAAACTTACAGGAGCTGTCGAATGTTGCTCCAGTCAACACACATGGTGGGGACTTTGGTGCTGCAGTGCTCATGGAATTTGTATCCACACGTCTGACATCGAAAGCCATGTAAAAGAAACTTCTGGCAAATGTCGCAGAAGGCCAGCTTCAGAAACGTCTTTCGTACCTGTTTACGGTGACAAACATGTCCGGTTGCTCAATGAGACTTCAGCGAGGTCATTCTCTGACAACACTGTAACTTGTGAAAACTCACAAAATTGTGCGTCGTGAGCGGTACGTGATCCAAGACTTCCACCAGCAGCTCTTCCCCGATGAGTGAGGTAGCATCAGTGTTCCAGTCCATACGGGATTTTTTGCTGAAATCATGGAGAAAACAGACTTTTTATACAAGTTTTACTTACCAAATAGTTCAAAAAAATCTGAAAATTTGGGGGGGGGGGTCTTCAAAATAGCAACATAAGCCCACAATGACTTTCTACTATTACACACATGACTAGCACAAACACTTTCAAATGCATTTACTATTAATGAAAACTACAATACTACCTAGGAATCGTTTAGTGAATAATGACACAATCTTCCTCTTGGTAGTGAAAACACCATTAGGTTTTGCCTTGTAGTCTAGTCTAGGTGAATAGAAAGTAATTATAGATGATTTAACCCAAAATCTTTGCTGTAAAAATACGCTACCAAGCATGGTACAACGCCCTTGAATCTATAAACATCACAAACAATATAAACAAACTTCACAATCTAACGTTGACTATGAGGGCGGGCACCAATCAGATTCAGATCTTCTAACCCAACATGCCTCACTACTCAAAATATGAAGCCCAACTTGTACACCAAAAAGCTGTAAGCGATGAGGATGATAAAAAGTTTCACTTTGTAGGTTTCAGTGCTGATCTCCTACTGAAGTATACACTTTGAAGCCATGTAAATATTTCTGGTTGTATTTATTACACACAGCATTAAGAGTATTTATTCTGCACATCAACAGGAGTGTCATATTTACTGAATACTAGTTAAAAGAAACTAAAATCTCTCTTCATATGTACACAGGAGAAGGCAAATACCGAAGCGCCTTTGGTATCTGATGAAGATCAAGTTAAGAAAGACACAAATGGCTTGGTCATTTAGTAAGATGTAATCGGATAGCTCGCATGTTAGCAGTGTGTACTCTATTCTGATCTTTCAGTGCTCTGAACTGACCCCCGGTGGCACAGAGTAACTCATTCTGCAGGATTTTGAGGTCCACACAAAACCATCAAAGCCCACTAGCTGGCTAATGTTAAATATCTAGCTAAAACCTAAACAGGGGACTGGAGGCCGCTCTGCTCCGATTCTTCAGCGTTCAGACTGTTTACTCTACGGCTCAGAGACTATTGAAAACAAGCCAGTTATTTAGCAAGCTAACTAAAGAGTCTGGCTTTTTTCTACTAAGCGACTTCTGCTAAATCAAACCTGACATCTCTGTCTGTGAATATCAATTACAGAATCTCAAAGACATCATGATTCAGCGTTTTAGCAAGGCGCATTTCACAGCAGTTTTAAATGAGAGTGCTTTGCGCTACAGCAAAATGAAGACATCGGATTTTCGACACCAAATTTGTCTCGGCTGACTAAATACACTTGGGTTAGTTGGAAAATGTGTGTGAATTTTTCTCAGAAGTTCTCCTTTAAACGAATACCTGAGAAAGACTGTGAAATAATAATAATAAACAGTGAAGTTGATAAAAAGGCAAAATCCCTTTTCAGTATAGGCTAGATTCTGTGTTAAATGATATTATACGAATATATGTCCAAATGGTATATATTAAAATTGGAAAAAATGTCTAGAGTACTTTCTAGGCTGGTCGGGATGAAGCCTGAACACGGCACAGCACTCAGGCTGGAGGCCTCGAACTTTAAGGGCTTTGATGAGGCAGCTATGCAGGGTCATGCCTGGTCGTACATTCACCTGAAAAAATCCAAAAGCACACCAAATCAGATAGGCCAGGCATAAAGGCTAGAACCAGGTCAGACAATTAGTTTTGATGAAGAAACTACATAACTACACAGACAGACAGAAAACTATAAATAATTAACACACAGAATTGCTAAATGCCACAGTAAAATGTTGATAGGTTTAGATTCCAGGTTGTTAGGTAGTTTATACTCCTACTAACCACAGTGCGCTGCTGATTTGGCAGAAAAACACGAATCGTGTTGGCTTTGGACGGGTTTGTGATTTTTTCATCATCCGATGAGCGTCTGCGATATGGAAAGCTTTTGGTTATAGTAGGAGACATGCAGGTATCCTCAAATACTGAGTCTCTGAATCCAAACCCATTACTCAGGGTTTTCCAGGTCCCTTGGACATGCTCCATCAGGCTGGATGGCAATAACCTCAACTACCTACACCAAGAAAAGACAAGCAAGACACAGAATCAGCAATTCAATTTCAGTGCAAACAAACTTTTACAAAATGTATGCGAATTAAAGCACAATTTAAAATGAAATATGAAAATAAAATGAAAAATATTAATCATTTTGAGGATGGTGACTCACTAACAAGAATTTACCCCAATAGCTAAAAAGAAATCATGTTAAGTGGGTTTTTATAGTCATTCCTCTATATAACTCGTGCATATTGGAACAAAGAGTTATATCTTCAGGACCATTGTGCAGTACAGAATGCAGCAGGACACGGCACTCCAGGACTATATAAAGTGTCAGATAAATATACCATAAAATCACAGGACAATAAATACCCCAGATAGTGCCTACTAACTAGGATTTTGCAGTTAGAACATTCAGCCATAGCCATCACGTGCGTCGAACACGAGCACAGCCATCTTATAAAGTAACTGCATACGTGCCTTAGTTTAAAAGAAATATCGTGTGCTTGTAATTTCGTCGACTTAATTTTCAGCAACAAAAAGCACAAAAAACTGCAAGCTGCAGCACAAATTTCAGCAGAAAATATCACACACACACGTGTGAAAATCTTGAAGCAACTGGTCAACTGTAGACTTTAAGCCATCATGCAACTTCTTGAAAATCTTGAAAATAATTTGAATTCTGAAATCATGCGACTGGAATGAGAAAATAAGTTTACTTTACTAGCAAATGAAATATTCACAGACAAAATCAACCTGATAAGCAGAGTCCAGGACACTACACAGTGCTGTTCTAGTACACCGCAGCATCAGTTTTAAAGCAACCTCTTTAAACAAAAATCACACAGCACAAACTAATATCGAAACTAATTTGTGGTTTGGATCTGCTCCCAGCGTGCACATCTTAGTCTTGTTCCCTTGCAATCAGTCTAAAAATATGCCAAAATATGTGTGTTTAAATCATCAAGCGCCCGGAGCCATTGGTAAGCAGATTGTTATCATATGAGGATCATTAAAACAGCATGGCTACATCTGATTATCAAGCTACCATCTCACCTAGTTTCAAATCACTGCTTAGGAGGCATGTAAGCTTTCTCATTTCATACATTTCACAAATTCACGATCTTGCTTCAACAGGCAGGATTGTCAAAACCCTCGACTCCCACCTGACCAGGCGGAGTAAATGGCACCCATATAAAATACTGCTCCCAGTTTAATGTGTTACGAAATTTTGTTTAACTTTGTGCACTTATGCTTCCTATTCCCATTTCATTATCCAAGTCAAGTCAAGTCAAGAGGACAGACAGTACGGGTACATAGGAATTTTGGTGCCAAGCTCTGAGGGTCAGCTTTAAGAAAAAGGACTAAACAAATTGTAATAATAAACAATAAAAAAAAAAAAGAGAGAGCTTTATGGTCGAGTACACACAATAAACACTATAAAGTACAATAAAATATACCTCATAAAATAAAAAATGCAATAAAATGCATTAAGATGTAAACTATGGAGGCTATTGTTCATATAAGAATATAGCATTAAGAATTTTACAGTTTCTTATTTATGCTTAGATGGTAAGTATAAGGGAATGTGAGGAAGAAAGAAGAAAAAAATGAGGTAAAATGAGGAAACTGTTAAACAGATAAACATACATAAACACTGCTTATGAAGCAGAATGTAAATAAAGCAACAGGTCTCTTTGTGACTTATAAGATAAAGACTTTTTATCATGATGCTCTGGTCAATCAATGGAGCTAAAAGTAGATCATCTAATTATCACCACTGGTCTGGTGATTTGTTTTTCCTTTACTATAGATTAGAAGTATCCCAATCACTATTATTTGTATCACCAAGTATTTGTCTGTGTATCTGTAAGTGGGCGGGGCTTAAACGAAAAGGTGTTTTTTCAAAGTAAATACCACCATACCCCCGGATTTCGTCTGTTGGATTATGATACACCGATCAGGCGTAACATTATGACCACCTGCGTCTACGGCCCTCCATGAGCCCCACCTTGCATCTTACAGGATTTAAAGGATACTTTTGATCGATACTGACCACTGCAGACCGGGAACACCCCAAAAGATCTGCAGTTTTGGAGATTCTCCAATCCAGTCGTCTAGCCATCACAATTTGGCCCTTCGTCAAACTCGCTCAAATCCTTACGCTTGCCCATTTTTCCTGCTTCTAACACATCAACTTTGAGGACAAAATATTCACTTGCTGCCTAATATATCCCACCATAGATGCAATACTCTCAAAAAATGTCAACAGGAAGTATGTCTAATCCGATCTTTTGCTGTTCAGCATTTCAAGGAAATATTTGTCCAATCCCAGCACTCAATATGGGAGCAAATTGAACCCTTACTTGACTTGCTCTTGCACTGCCCTAGAGGTTTATACATTTCTGCAAATGTTTCTAATGACAGAAGACTCAGATAATCTGCACACACAGAGCCTCAGCTCACACATGACACCAGGCTTACACGCTGAATAACACCACAAAATCCATTCATCCTGCTCATCAGTCACTTGATCAGTAACAGTAAGACGAAAAGCAAATAGTTCACTCCATGCAAGCGGCTGCTTTCGCGCCCTCCTCGTCTCTATCGAGCTCGCAGCGCTCCCGAGGTGCATCTCTTCTGCATTACAAACCTGTTCAGCTGGTCTGTGCACTTGCAAAAAAATAAAAATAAAAAGATGTCACATTGTTGAGCATTCTGTCAGCATTTGCTTACCCGGGATTAAACCAGTCAAGGGTTAAATAAATAAATTTGGTGCATTTATTAAAAAGAACCTTTCAATGAATGTCATACAGATTACATTATGTTGCACTGCTTCATAGCTGGAACTGCATTACTGTCTGAATATCAGCCAAAACCTGCTATTCCTACATTGACTAAAATAGAAAAATCACCGCGAATTGAAGCCCAAATACATTTCACCGTCACCAGATGCTATATCAGCTGTTTCGTGCATGATTATAAGAAAATAATGACTGCAAACAACAGAAACAGACAAACTCAAGTTGGTTATAATGCCAAATTATCATCCCTAGCAAACACAAAAACCTATCAAACTTAAAGAACACTGAAAAATAAGTCAGTTTTAAGAAAAAAAAAATAACGCGTTTCGCAACAAAACGTGATTTAATTGCAACTAATTAATTATAGATTGAATGATGGAGTGAGTGTGATCAGTTCATATAATATTTCTGTAAAGCGTTTACATTGTGAAATCTCACAAGGATATTCTAATGAGCTAATGGGAACTCCTGTACTATAGTATTAAAATTGAACCAATTAAAACATGCATGGCAAAATAGTTCAGTGATAATGCGTCTAAACTTGGTGTTTGATCATGGACATAAATGCTCTAATCATGCTGGATGTATAAAAACTAAATTCTGGTATTTTTGTTTAATTCAGTCACATGCAACTGATGCACACATTTCAACACGCGTTTTATTTTTTTTTCCCCTCAAGCCAACATACGAAACCTCCACCATCGGAAAGAGAAAACACCACGCGGTGTCCCAGTGTAGAAGGAAGTCGCCAAATCCTCACTGCTTTATCAATAATTTCCATACAGTGTATATTGGGCAAAAGTGATTACAGTGACTGTGCTGAAATCTTAAAAAAATCACACACATTCTTGTCTGTTGTGCTTTTATTTTTTAAAATGAAATCCTACTATTATTATTAATATAAAATATTAAAACATTTTATAATAAAAAGTAAGTTTAGCAGTAAAGCTGTATATGCACACTATTTATTTATTTATGTTTAATATTCAGTTCATCATCAAGCAAGTCCAGAAAAAGCTACTCAGTTAGTGTCTCTTCTTAACTCTGAAGACCAAATGTAATTTTACATCTTTGGATCTTTCACGTCTGGTAAATAAAATAGTGTGGAGGAAAAAAAATATGATTAAGTGAAGCCAGTGCTCTCTCCATCAGCTTTGGCTGCAAATAAAATATGATAATGAAGCAACACTAGAATCAGTTTATGTTGTGGATCTGGTTTTACGCCTCAGTTCATAGTGATAGCGCTCAAAAATGCTGATATGCAAATTTCAGACACACATCTCTGTGCACCTTGGGTGTGTGAGCTGTAAGAACAGAGGTGGCGGAAATTAATTGCTTAATATTCTCCGTTGTTTCTGTTGCTTTCTGGTCATCCTGCGCCTCTTTTCAAGTGATGTCTGGTTTCCACCCACATATTATTATACCACTAGCAACATAGGTGCTTAAGAATGTCCAGCCTTATTTATATACACTAATATATTGTCCTAACATGCTATATACACAGACAAAGCATAACATTATGACCACCTGCCTAATATTGTGTTGGTCCCCATTTTGCTGCCAAAACAGCCCTGACCCATCCTGCACTGTGTATTCTGACACCTTTCTATCAGAACCAGCATTAACTTCTTCAGAAATATGAGCAACAGTAGCTCGTCTGTTGGATCGGATCACACGGGTCAGCCTTCACTCCCAACGTGCATCAATGAGCCTTGGCCGCCCATGACCCTGTCACCGTTTCACCACTGTTCCTTTCTTGGACCACTTTTGATAGATACTGACCACTGCAGACCGGGAACACCCCACAAGAGCTGCAGTTTTGGAGATGCTCTGATCCAGTCATCTAGCCATCACAATTTGGTCAAACTCGCTCAAATCCTTACGCTTGCCCGTTTCTCCTGCTTCTAACACATCAACTTTGAGGATAAAATGTTCACTTGCTGCCTAATATATCCCACCCACTAACAGGGGCCATGATGAGGAGATAATCAGTGTTAATCACTTCACCTCTCACCACTCAATGTTATGCCTGTTTGGTGTATAGAGGATGTTAGGAAGGAAAATTCAAGAGTAAGTTATTATCTATAACTTTCACTTGAGTATTCATTCTCAGTACGTTTGTCCACCGGTGATTGTTCACAACACCAAGTGCACCAGAACTTAAGCAAACAAATTCTTGAAAAGAATCAATTAATACATACATTTACTCAAAGCAAGCCTATTTTTAGATGCATTCCAGATAGCTTGCACCAAATTCATAGAACGCAAAACAAACAACTCTTTGTATATGGCTACACTGTAACAGCAAGAGTCCGATCTACATCCTTTCTAGTTAGAAATATTGAAAATGAATGTCCTTTTTGTTTCTACATGGCGAGGCAACCCATAGGGTAAAACATTAATTTGTGCTGTATGCAAATCTTAAGAAAGAACAAGCATGCAGTATAAGTAAGAAATGCATATACGCTCCATGTTTGCCTTAACACTGTGCACTGATAAGAGAACTAGGGAAAAAAATTACTTAGCAAAAGTTTTATTCGTCTTATGGATTATCTCCTAACAGAAGATGAGTTAAAGGACTTCAAAGCAAAAAAAGAAAAATGTGTATATATTATTTAGGTATGCATTTCATTTAAAGGCATGTTGTTTTCAGAAAAAAGGTATTTTAGAAAATAGTTGCATAACTGCCAGAGCACCGCAAACACTTGCACATTTTGCAACAGGAAAAGGTGCAACTACATTATTTCAAGCCTTACAGTACTTTTTAGAAATAGCTGAATCTGGAACAAAATGGTTCTTTTGAACGGCTCTTTTAATGAGTCAGTTCCAAATCGATTCGGAAGCACAAACGATTCGATGTTTCGGAAAAGCTGCATTTTATTTAACTTAGTTTTCTCGGGTTGTGTTCTTCTTTAATTATTGCAGTGTCTGACTTGTAGAGCAGCGGCTATCAAGGACGCAGTTAAGGAGTGTGTGATATAGGGTTAGCTAGGCTAGCTGTTATTACACAAAGAGAAATTCATGCTTAGCCATATAAATAGATAGCAAAAAAGTAAAGGGACAGCATGGTAGCTTACACAAGCATGTTGAGCTGCAGAGATGGCTACAGCACATGGAAAAAAGTGTGCAGATCCATCCAAGACAAATTAAGGAATAAAAGTGTTTGACAGTAGAATGTGACGCTCCTGACATTAAAAATGAGTGTCGCATGGCCTGAAGTGGAGTACTGAACGAATGACACTTATGATGCAATAACACTGTCCTGTCACGTGTTCAATAGGAACCAGATCATCTGATAATAATTTCAGATCCCTCTATTACCTACAGCAATGCAGCAAAACAGTTGCAGTGAGAACTTCCCACCTAAATAAGAAAGGATTCATTTTTTGCATTCACAGGACCCACATTATCCTGAACAGGTTTGTAATAAATTGGGAATCTATCCCAGCCAGTCCGTTGCAGGGCACCATTGCAGATTTACAAAAGGTTACGTGTTTTAGAGAGTTTTACACATATGCAGGGAGAACATGCACAGACAATAAGCTGAGCTGAGGACCTTGGAGCTGTGAGGTGGCAAACCCGACCTGCTTCACCAATGTGTTAAATAATAATAATAAAATTTCATTACCTGTGTTCCTGTCGTGTCAAAATTTATGGTAATGCTGATATTTCAGCTTGGTAATTCAACTCTAAAACTGCTGATCGCCCTCCAAAAACAGCCATTTTTATAGGAAGACAAAGACTAAAGTTTTTCACTTTCAGATAGGAAGCAAAGCATAGACACTTTATAGAAATCCCAAAACTACACTCTTAAATGTGGAAACTGTTGCCATCTATACGGTCATATTTGTTTAGAATAAGTTTCCTCCATCTATGTATTTTCTGCCACTTAACCTGGAGTCTATCCAAAGGTACTCAGGGCAACAGTGGGCAGAGTGCCAAACCGTTACAGGGTACCTGTGGATCTCACACACACACACACACACACACCCCCATTCACACACTATGGACAATTTAGAGATGCCAATCAGCATACAAGGCATGTCTTTGGACCGGGGAGGAAACTGGAGTACCTGAAGGAAGCCCTCAAGAATGGGGAGAACATGCAAACTATGTGCACACATGGTGGAGCCCCAAACTCTAGAGTTGCGAGACAAAGTTGCTAATTTAAAAAAAATAGACATTTGGAAATTTACGTTCGAATTATTATTGCATATTTAATCATCTTAATAATTAATAGAACTACATTGACCTAGTACTGTCATACACCTTCGTTTCTGCAGTGCACTGAGACAGTGTGTCCATTGCTCTCTGCATATACTTTAGTAGATCATCTGCATGTCTTGGTGTATTTATATAGTTTTTGTTTTAATAGTAACTACTTTTTTTTTTGCTTGTGTCTTCATTTTGAATAGTACACCAACAAATACTGAGGCTTTTAAATTGTTTACTTCTTCTGACCCTTTGATTTCATCCAATATCTTTATGTTCCTAATGTGGAATTAAAAAGACACCGCGTCGGTGAATCAAAAGAACCGAACATGCAGTTCGATTCACTTCAAAGGAGCCGATTCAGTGAAATGACACGTACTGAACATCACTAGGAAACATACAATACACGCAAATGACCCCCTGGTATTTTTAATTGCTCTTCCGAAACGTCCATCTCGCCCTGACAAATAGCAAGAAGTGCAGTATTTCCATCCAAAAAAACAAAAAAACAAAAAAGTAGACCAAGTTTAGCATGCTCGCTCATTACTAGGCACATTTCAGGACAACTGCGTTAAGCAACATCCATAATCCATAACCCACTTCACCTTTTAAATGCATTGTTTACCTTAACGCTTAATTCCAACGCTTCTATTATCGGATTGAAATGAAAACTTTAAATTCATTTCGCTCGTTAATGAGATCATCGCGCCAGAAGCAAGTGAACTACTCACCAGGAAAAAGTCGGGGAACTGTCTCTGCTGCGTTATTTCTTTCCACCCGTATTCAAGTAAACTTCGCCTCCTGCGCTATGATTGGCTCTCTGTTCTTATCTTTGCACGTGGTTGCAGACTAGGAACCAATCGAGGTGCAGGAGGCGGGGTTTGTTGCTGCTCCATGACAGCAGCGAGCGTCTTTACCGTCTTTACTATAGAACGTGGTGACGTCAGACGCCAGTGGATAAAGGGCTTTTCTTTTATAACTTCATATTTTATCATCAGGTAAAATAATGCATTTTAATACGCTTGTCAAAGTTGCAAAAATACTGGTTTATAAATATTTATAAATTATATGAACTATAGCAGTCAACCTGTAAGTTACCAACAGTAATATATATACAGTACATATATATACAGTACGTATATATACAGTACACACACACACACACACACACATATATATATATATATATATATATATATATATATATATATATATATATATATATATTTATTATATATTTACTCCGGGTACTCTGGTTTCCTCCCACAGTCCAAAAACATGTACATTAGGTTGATTGGTCATTCTAAATTGCCCAAAGGAGTGAGTGAGTGTGTGTGGTTTGTCTGTGTATATATACGTGGCCCTGTGATGGACTGGTGACCTGTCCAGGGTGTACCCCTGCCTTTCGCCCAGATCCCCCTGACCCCTAATTAGGAATAAAGCGGGTATAGAAAATGGATGTTTATTTATATATATATATATATATATATATATATATATATATATATATATCGCAGCCATGCGAGCCCGAGCCATGACACCACCTCCACCGTGCTTAACAGATAAACTTGTGTGTTTTGGATCATAAGCAGAACCTTTCTTTCTCCACACCTTGGCTTTTCCATCACTTTGATAAAGGTTAATCTTGGTTACAGAAAGTTTTCTGGGTGTTTTGAATCTTGTGTGTGTGTGTGTGTGCACATGCATGTATCTATATGTACGTATTGAGGCATGAACTCCAGCCAACCTCTGAAGGTGTGTTGTGGTATCTGGCACTAAGATGTTAGCAGCCGATCATTTAAGTCCTAAATACTGCCTCTTCCAGCTTGTCTCTTTCCCATAGTGCATTCTGGTGCCACCTCTTCCCAGCTCTTTGGTGTTGGACATTGCTACTCAGCCCCATACACAGCAAGATGTGATGCACTGTGTGTTCTGACACCTTATCATAGTATTATAGCCAGCATTAACTTTTCAGCAGTTTGGGCTTCAGAGGTTCTTCTGTGGGATCAAACCAAACAGGCTAGCCTTCACTCCACACACACATCAATAAGCTTTTGATAGATACTAACCACAGCATACTGGGAATACCCCACAAGACCTGCTGTTTTGGAGAAACTCTGACCCAGTCGTCCAGCCATTACAATTTGACCACTGTCAAGAGTTGCTCAAATCCTTACATTTGCCCATTTTTCCTGCTTCCAACATATCTTTAAGAACTGACTGTTTACTTGATGCCTAATATATCCCACACCTTGACAGGTGCCATTGTAATGAGATAATCAATGTTATTCATGTCAGTGGTTTTAATGTTGATCGTTCTGTGTGTGTGTGTGTGTGTGTGTGTGTGTGTGTGTGTGTGAGTAAGTAAGTACATAAGTAAGAAACCAAGCAAAATAACTGGCCTTCATGGGCTATTTTTTTATTTTTTTTATTTTTTTTCTGAAACTTGTCAGTATTGAAAAATGAAAACTATGTGAGAAACTGACCAGAAACTGAAGATATCTCAGACGTTGTGTACTACTCCCACAAACTGGCTCTAACCAGGATAGAAACAGAAGAGAACGGCTGTACAACTATACAAGACAATAAATATATTATAATCTCTACTTTGAGAAACAAGCTCACAGATCCTCAGCTAGCAATTTCATTAAGTTGTGCACTAAAAACTAGTCTCAACTTCAACATTAAAGAGAGGAGACTCCTTGTCAAATCTAAGTGTGAGGTATTTGGATCACAGAAAAGAACATTTTTACGGTGCTGGACGAGTGCTTTGATACTAGCACAGTGAGAGAAATATGATGGTCTGGGTGTGTGTTGGTGTTAAAGTGGGAAATTTATACAGGGTGAAAAGAAATCATGAACAAGAAAGGTCATCCCTCTGTTTTTCAACGTCATGCCATTCCCAGTGGACAGCGTTTAATTGGAGTCAGTTTCATTCTAAAACAGACAATGACCCAAAACATTGCTCCAAATGATGCAAAACCTATTTAGGGAAGAAGCAGTCAGCTGGAATGTCTGTCTATAATGTCTGTAAATCCGTCTGGACTGGCCAGTGCAGTCACCAGATCTCAGTGATTAAGGTGTTGTGGGAGTAGCTTAACTTGATTGTAAGGAGGTGCTTCAGGAAGCATCAAACTGCCAGCTAGACTGGCAAACATCTGTAATTGGAGGATTCTTTGATGGAAGCAAATCTGTAACATTAAATTGTTATTTCAAGCATGATGAAGAATCATTCTTGCGTCAATGTCTTGCATATATTTTCTATTCTTTATTCAACTTTGTTGCTGAATGAATGGATGAGTTTTTCTTGAAAATATCTTGTGTGATAGTGTAGTGGGCGTTATTTGGAAACAATATCATGTATTAAAAAAGTACATACACTGATCAGCCATAACATTATGACCACTGACAGGTGACGTGAATAACACTGATTATCTCCTCATCATGGCACCTGTTAGTGGGTGGGATATATTAGGCAGCAAGGGAACACTTTGTCCTCAAAGTTGATGTGTTAGAAGCAGGAAAAATGGGCAGGCGTAAGGATTTGAGCGAGTTTAACAAGGGCCAAATTGTGATGGCTAGACGACTGGATCAGAGCATCTCCAAAACTGCAGCTCTTGTGGGGTGTTCCCGGTCTGCAGTGGTCAGTATCTAACAAAAGATCTGATCCAACAGACGAGCTACTGTTGCTCAAATTGCTGAAGAAGTTAATGCTGGTTCTGATAGAAAGGTGTCAGAATACACAGTGCATGTCAGGTCAGGGCTGTTTCGGCAGCAAAAAGGGGGCCCAACACAATATTAGACAGGTGGTCATAATGTTATTCCTGATCTGTCAATATTTGTCGACCTAAGTAATAATAAAACATTGTCTTTATCCTTGTTTTTATCCTCCCGCTTTTGACCACTAAGCAACAGAGCATTTCCAGAGGAACTCATCTCATATTTGCAGAAAGAGCAAAATGTATGGTCCTTACAGTGCATCATCAATATTTAACAAATAACATGAATTAGTGAATAGTAACTGAATGTCGTCCAGTTTCCATTTGCAACCGCATTCATCTTAATGGAAAAACTGCTAGACAGTCTTTAACGGTCTTATGAGTCATGAGAGAGGAAGGAAAGATTGTAACTGTATATGTATGATCTGTTAAGATTGAATCGAACAGAGTGATAGAAACACGAATGATAGAAGAATGATATAAGTTTGTACTAACTCTTCACTAACAGCATTTTAGCTTGGTATGCTTAGACCCTGAGTTAATCTGTACTAGCATGAGGATGTGTTTTGGATGGAGAACACAAAGCATTTCTGTATGTTACTCTGTATCGCAAATGCTGCAAATGTAAATATGAAAGTCTCAAAGTAAGTCTAAAGGTTTTATTGGTTATACTTTGTTGAGGCGTATCAATAGCAAAATAGAAAACTTATGTCAGTCTGATAGATATCAGTGCATGTATCTACACAAAGAATTGAACATACACAGCTTTCTTCTTTGCTTTGGGTTATTTATAAATGCATGAGGCTCAGAAAAATATTCTGCATCACAGAAACATTTACATTTACCTGAAGTGATACAGAATCCAGTCCAAGTTAAGCATCTGTGTGAAATGTTTTGTGTCTCAGAGGCTCTGTGGCAGCTTTTTATGAGAGTCTGTATTGAACATATACTGAATGAAAGACAAAAGACGTATAGAGGACATAAAGCTGAACTGTAATCCCCTCCATTGTTCTTCTCTTTCTAACAATGCCATCATCTGTCCATACAAGTGCACTGCAATCACAATCACAATCACTACACACTTTTACCCTTCATAAGACTAGCATTAAAAGTTTGAGCAGGATGATCAGTGTAACTTATTATTATTATGTTCATTTAGGACAGACCTTCAAAAGCTTCGTAAGATTTACATGTTTCCCCAAACACAAAATAATAACAATTTACACCGATCATCCTGTTTAAAAGTTTACACGCCCCTCGCTCTTAATGTATCGGGTTGCCTTGTTGAGCATCAGTGAATGTTTGCAGGTTTTGTGTTAGTTGAATACGAGTTTCTCAGTTGTCCTGAGCGGTAGGTTTTTTTTCCTGAAGAACAATGGGCAGTTTAACTGCTCAGGACAAACCAGTGACTATCACAAAACATAAAAACAGTCATTGATCATCCAGGTAACATATACAGTACGAAGAATCTTGAGCATTGTGGAAACATCTGTTTATTTAGGCCAGAACTAAATGCAAAATCAAACTGCAATTTATAAGGTCCCACTAATTTCTTTTCAATTATTAACAGTTTGCATATTCAGCAAGGAGTAATAAACCTATGACCTCAAGTGTATATATATATTGATCCCTGCTCCACCCTGTGTGTGTGCAGAGTTTGCATGTTCTTCCCCATCATCCAGGTACTCCGGTTTCCCATCCCGGAGTTCAAAAGCATGTGCTTGTAGGCTGTAGTGTCTGTAGGCTCTCATAGGTATACATCCATTTTCTGTAACACATAGGGTCTCAGGAAGCCTGGAGCCTAACCTAGAGAACTTCGTGGCACAATGCAGGGGACTCCAACCCATCACAGAGCACAATCTCACACACTTACACACTCTCATTAATGTAGAGATGCCAATCACCCTACAACATGCCTTTGGACTTTAATAAAGGGCTAGATGCAAGCGTTTGGTTTAGCTTTCATTCATTTGCTAATCACTTTTGCTAATATTTTGCTAATATCACTTAGACATATAGGGTCTTTAATAGCATTATCTAAGGCTGGTCGCAAAATCATTAGTGTGGGTGGTTTATTAACTAGAAAAAAAGGCTAACTGAAATAAATGAACAAAAACAAAACATTATGTCATGCAATGTGTATCACATATTAGAAATACATTTCTTTCAGTAAATAATCTTCAGGCAGAACAGCATGTGGACATGATTACTCGAGTTAGAAGCTGTTTGTTAGATTGATCCCATGTCAATTTATCCAGTAGATAAGTCTAATCCAAATTATCATGTATACTTATACTATGATCCAATTAATCATTGAAGTAAATCATTTTCCTTCTTCCATACAATCTATTTCTACATTTGAACCGTTCTGTCATCTATAATGATTTCTCTATACTTATTATATCACATATCCCTTCATGCTTGATATTTCGGAAGCAAGGGTTCTTAATCTTTAGGCAATCAGGGGCTTCTTCAACTGTACAATAGATAGATAGATAGATAGATAGATAGATAGATAGATAGATAGATAGATAGATAGATAGATAGATAGATAGATAGATAGATAGATAGATAGATAGATAGATAGATAGATAGATAGATAGATAGATAGATAGATAGATAGATAGATAGATAGATAGAATTTTACTTCTCAAATATCAGGCTCATTATTTAAATCTGTTCAACATTCATCTGATTATCATTTATTATTATACATCATTTGTTTTACTTGTTATGGATTTCATTATCTATAACATTCACAAATGTATTAATAAATACAATAACTGAATGATAATGTGATTGGGTTGTGATTTTTTTACCACTGTAAATAATAAATTAAATCATGTATGCATTGCCTATGCTTCACTGACCTCTTAACTATACAGAACCATGGCTTTACAAGATTGCTTAGGATCAGCTCCTAGCAATAGAACGACAATATCATTTTTACTATACATGTTTCGGCTTAATACAATCTAAACGCCACTTACCAGAATCAGGATAAGCCAAGAGAGTCAGTCCATGATGAGCATCCACTTCAAGCACAACCAAGAACCCATACAGACCTTTCCTTTCTCTATTAAATCCCATAAAAATTCCATTAGGAAATTATTGATTACATAAAGCAGAGCTTGATCGAACATTTCCTGACATAATTCTTGTTTAAAACAAAAAAAAGTATATGGCTGACTGATTCAGGCTCCCTGGATCTGCAAAATCTTGAAGCTGAGTTGTGCAAAGTGGCTTCCCCAGTCAGGGCAAGCTCTCTCCCTTCAAATCCCAGGACATCACTAATGCACACAGCTCACATGGCCAGGCCACGGAGACTGAGGAGGAGCAACCAAATCCTCACCAGAGAGATTTAAGGTATTCCCTCAAGTTGGCATCATCTGAAAAGCAGACGAGCAAGCAAACACCCGGAGGAAAACAAAGTAGATACTGATCTTTTGCAAAATAGATGGAAATTCTGCTGAATGAAATGTGTTCATCATGATCTTATAGCCCAAAACCATGTACATGTTTTGGAAAGCTGCATCCATGTGGAAATGTTTCTTGCAAAGCCGAATTCTGACTCAAATTTGTATTTTTTTTTTTAGTTTTTACAGTCTGCACACTGTAAGGAGAAAGCCGTGACGTGCAAAAACCACCTTAACACGATGTGCAAAACCACCTTAAAGATGAAGAGACAACTACAGCTCTAAATGTATTGATTGTTCTGGGAGGGAGATGCAAAAACATCACATCAGTAAGATGATTCCTCTCTCTCTCTCACACACACACACACACACTTGTCTTACTACCTTTATGTGGACTTGCCATGTACTTTTTGATGCTGTTCCCACACCAAAACGTAACCCTAACCTCAATAACCTTAAGGAAATCTTTGGGCTCTTGAAACAAAGGCTGTAAAAAAAAAGGTGTGGAGATCGGTCAGATGTCTCCACAAGATCAAAACTCTCAGATATTCCTGTAATTGGTCCCCACCAAGATATAAACACACACACACACACTCCACTTCTTCAGTCTAAAGGATTACAGTATCATTTGATCTAAAACGCGCATGCGCCTTGCAACAACGATAAAAAAAAAATCCCAGTTATGCTGGTCATCAATGATGCCAGATTTTTCTCATTAATCTTAAAAATATATTCAGGGACACAAAACTATATCACCCTCATCATTTATTAAACAACACAGTGCTCCGGATAATAGTAGACGCACCATCGTTTTTGTATGAATAATTTAGTTAGTGGGGGAGAAAAAAAAACACCCAGAAACTAAGGTGGGTCTAGACCGGAAGTGACCATTGCCATGGAAACGCGTGGACTGTTTTCACCGAGACCTATATTTTAGATTGTTTTTATTGATCTCGAATTATTGTATTCGGAGTAAAAATCAATAAATACATAAATAAATAATATAATAATCCTGGAGGTATTATAAATACTGTGTTATGATTGTGACGAAACATGGGTTATAAATAATTAGGACCCCGCTGCATGTACAACCGTATGCTGCCCCAGGCAGAAGGTGACCATCAGTGACGTAATCACTGGCCTTAGTACTACTTAGTACACTAATATGGATGGAGAAATAAACATGGCAACTACTCTAGATGTCAGGTTTGTTTACGTCCATATGCGGTGGATATTTCACTAAAGTGTGTGTGTGTGTGTGTGTGTAATGGCTGCTGGAACCTGCGAGCCGTGCGCAGTCGTTGCAGTGTTGCCAGATTAACCAGTTTTACTCCAACTATGCTGCATTTTTAAAGCTAGAAAAGTCCGGTTATAATTTAATTAAATCAGTATATATATATTCACAAACCATCAAGCAATGTTTGCTTTTTTGCAAAAAGAGTGGTATAAAGTTCCCCAACAGCAATGTGAAAGACTGGTGGAGAGCATGGAGCATGCAAATCGGGGTTATTCCACCAAATACTGATTTCTTAATATTATTTAGCCAAAGCATTAACACAATTTGTTTACAAATTATTTGCATTTTGTTTTATGTGAGTTATTAAAGCTCTGCAAATACTGCATGATCGTGGGTTATTTTGATTTGTTGTCATTTCCTTTAAATATACACTCTAAATAACAATAGTTATATTTTGAATTTAGGAGAAATATTGTCAGCAATTCACAAAAAAATGAAACAAAACTGTTCATCTCACCAATACATGCACCTGTAAGAAAAAAAAAACACAAGAAACTGATTATTTTGCAGTGGTCTCTTATTTTTTTTTCCAGAGTTGTATATATAAATGATATTTTTATTCGGCTTAATTCTGTCCTGCTGAAAAGTTTGATCTGAAAAGTTGCCAGCTTCCCAAACACTGAGATGAGCAAACTGTTCAATAAGCCCACCTTCACCCACTGACCTTGTTATTTTCCAGTGTTTTTATCACTAAATTGTGATTGTGGGGGGAAAAAAAAGTTAGAAGCATTTTTAAAAAACCCTAGATGTCTACCTGTTGTTAAAGGTGGTCTACCTGTTTGACCAGCTTGGCCTGTGCTTTGGCAGGTGGATCACGATCTGACCAAACTGGATTTTTCAGCAGTTATTTCAACAACTAAAATGTGATCATCAATGTTCCCTTAACCTTAGATGGTGCCCTGAACCTTTCAGGGGACAAGTACCACAGAGAGCAATCACTCAAACGTTCATACACCCATTCACACACTACACACAATTTAGCCTGTCAGCCTACAATGTCAGCCTACAACACATGTCTTTGGACTGGGGGTAAAAAAAAACCAAAAAACAGTGTACCCCCAAGCACAGGGAGGATGACCCCTAAGCCACCATACCCCCTATGAGTAAGGTCATTCATTTTAAATTTGCTCCATGTGATATACAGTGTGGAATACTTACAGGCAATCTGTTACAGATTTCTGTACAGTTTCGGTGTGTTAAATAGGCGAGCAAAGCAGCGTCTAAAGTTGATCTGTTTACTTACTTCAACGATTAATTTAAGACTTTAATGTAAAACTGATTCTTTTTCAACAAGGTCTAATTTTCAGTGCAATTCTCTGTTGGTCAGTAACTGCCAAATTAAGCTGGTTTCTTTCATAATCTTTTCAGGTTACATATTAAAAAGATTTATTACATAATATATATTACAGTCTTCAGCAGTTTTTTATTAACATTCCTGGTAGTATTTATTTATTTATTTATTTATTTATTTATTTATTCTCTTTCTTTCTTTCTTTATTCTCTTGCTTTCTTTCTTTCTTTCTTTCTTCATTCATTCATTCATTCATGGCTTTTTCCCCTAATGAAACATACTTAATAAAACCAAAACTCTAATGTTTGGATGGTGTAAGAATTAAAATATTGATTTCCTTCTAAAGATGCACCCATGAGAAAGGCTTTCCTCATTGTCAGTCATTTATTTCTGTAACCAAGAAAACACTACATGCTATTACACATTGATAAATCCCTCTGTAATATCCTTATATTTGACTTAGATTTGATTCACTTAGAAATGAAATTGTTTGATTTTGTGAACGAAGGTTGTCCTGAGTAGATGAAACAGTGATTCTAAGAAGAATATATGGTTTACATGGTTTGTTTCTGTTTTAGTTAATTGGGTATATTATATATAGTTGGGTTTATGAAGCAATGAGTCATGTGTGCCATATAAACCATGCATTTTATTACAAACGCTGTTCTCATTATGGGTAGGGCCTTCCTTTGCCTCAATTCTTTATTGTATTTATTCCACAAGATTAGATTGGAAACGATTCTGGTCCATGTTGACATGACTGCATCATGCAATTCCTGCGGATTTTTCAGGTGCACTTTCATGCTGTGAATACTCCTGTTCTATCACATCCCAAAGGTGTTCCACTGGATTCAGCTTCAGTGTCTGGGAAGGCCACTGAAGAACACTGAACTAATTGTCATGCTCATGAAATCAGTCTGAGGAGAGGTTTGCTTTGTGACAAGGCACCTGAGTCACACCAGGCTTGCTCATTAGGGATTAGGAATTAATACAAATTCTTTTTAAATCTAAGTCTAATATTAATCTTGAGCTTTTGTACTGTATTTCCTATGTTCTGTAAAGGTGCTTTGAGACAATGTCCGTTATTAATAGCGCTATAGCAATAAAATTGAATTGAAATGATTTGAACATTATCATGCTGGAAGTAGCCATTATAAAACAAAGGAGATGCACATGGTCAGCATCAATACTCAAATATGTTGTGGCATTCAAACAATGGTTAATTGGTATTAACAGGCCCATAGTGTGCCAAGAAAATGTTCCCTAAACGATTACAGCACCTCCACCAGCCTGGAATGTTGGCATAAGGCAGTTTAGGTCCATGGATTCATGCTGTTGGTGCCAAATTCTGACCCAACCATCTGTGTGCCTCAACAGAAATTGAAATTCATCTCTCCCAGTCCTCAACTGTCCAGTTTTGGTCAGTTGGTCCTTCTGCAGCCTCGGATTTTTGTTTTTGCACGGCCCCTAACCCTCAGTTGTTTAAAAAATGAAATAAATTGTATTTATAAATAATAAATTGGACAAGGGTGTCTGCCAAATGCCAGAAATATAAATGATGAACTGGAACCTATTTGCATGATTTTATGCATTGCACTACTGCCACATGATGGACTGATTAGGTAATTGCGTGAATGAGTAGATGTGCAGGTGTTAAAATGCTTGGTGTGTGTATGATATGTAAGATACTGTATGATCATATATTTCATATTTTTATGACTACAATTTGCAGTTTTTACAATATTTGAAAAATGGACATGACCAAAGTTAGAAGACAAGTCTCTATACTCAATATGCTCATCTTCTTCTTCTTCTTCTTTCGGCTTTTCCCTTCAGGGATCACCACAGCGAATCATCTCTCTCCATCTATCGATATCTTCTGCATCCTCAACACTTGCACCCACTAGCTTCATATCCTCATTTATTACATCCACTCACTAGATAGATAGATAGATAGATAGATAGATAGATAGATAGATAGATAGATAGATAGATAGATAGATAGATAGATACTTTATTCATCCCAAAAGGAAATTTACAGTATGCTCATATATAGTGTTAATAAGAGTTCCTGAAAGTGAATATTGTTGTGACGTCATGTGGAATAATACATCCAGAAAAATGTGTTTATTAGCAAAAAAAATAATAAACAGATTATGTTCTTTTTTCTTCTTCTTCTTTAGTATTTTAGATGACCTGACATCTGAGTATATGTTGCTACCATCATGGCACAGATATGGGAGGCTGCATATCAAGACAAAAACAAGCACTTTCTTCTTGGATATATGCTCATGTCTAAAGCACTACAGGAGGTTTTATTAATAATAATAATAATAATAATAATAATAATAATAATAATAATAATAATAATAATAGTAATTATTATTATTATTATTATTATTATTATTATTTATTCACATAATTCAGATTTTTTTCTTTTCACTTTTTAATAATTTTTATTGATGCCTGTATTGCTCTTGTTATGGAAAATAAATTAACTTCTGGACTTTACTGAAGACTGCATAGACAAAACAAATGGTGAACATTCATTTGGAAGGCACATTTTTTAAGTAAGGTATAAGTTTGTTTTGAGAGTTTCTCATTTTTATATAGACTGCTTCAAGTTGATGCAGAATTATGGCTTGTAATCATCACTAGAGGGCGCACTATCAGATATTCATTTATTAATCTTCAGTACCAGCTTTATCCTTTGTCTTGGTGGAGCACTGAATATGATGTACACTGAGTGCCATACAAGAGTACACCTTGAATGTGACACCAGTCTATCATAGGGCACCACACCGAGGGGCAGTTTAGCATAGCCAATCCACTTCCTGGCATGATTTTGGGAGGTGCAAGGAAACTAAAGAAAACCCTTATGGACACAGGGAAACGCTGACCCAGGCTCAGGATCAAACCTGAGACCTAGAGTTGTGTAGTGAAAAGATATATTAACAGTTTATCAACATATTTCTGTCATATGACAGATGCCCTTAGCCAGGGCAACTAACATTTTATCTCATTTTATACAGGGTTAAGGGCCTTGCTCAGGGGCTCAGCAGTGGCAGCATGGTGGACCAGGGATTCAAACTCACATCCTTCTGATCAGTAGGCCAACACCTTAACCACTAAGCCACCACATCCCCGTATAATGACTCCAAACGGAATTACTAACACAACCACATACGTGTTCCCTTTGAATCAATGACAGCAATAAGGCATGATTACAATAAATATGTCTGTGTGTTCTGTCAATTTATATAACATTCATTTTATATCCACTTCACGTATATGCACTGCACAGTTCTATATAATTTTGCTCCAAATAATAAACTGGGTGATAATTAGCCCATGAGCAGGACCAGGCATTTTGTGAGTAGGGAAAACATGATACACCGCAGATGAGTGGGCCTCCAAGACTCCAAGCCCCTGAAGAATGTGTCATTTTACACCCATAAACCCCCCACCACCACCCCAACACTTCACCTGCCATATTTGTGAGACAGAAAGTCGACAAGTCTAACTATCACAACATTTCTTGTCAGATTTGTTATTTTGAATTGGTCAAAATAATCTTCAAGTCAAGTTAAGAAGCTTTTATTGTCATTTCAACCATATATAGCTGACGCAGTACATAGTGAAATGAGACAACATTTCTCCGGGACCCACGTGCTACATAAAACAACAAAACAACAAAACAACATATAGCTACAGAACAACACAGAGCTAAGGACAGAAAGTAAGTTGTCCTAGTCACATAAAAAACATGGAAAGCCATAAAAACCTGGTGCAAACAGTACAAAGACAAAAGACAGTGCAAAGCTATGTATTCAGTATTAACTCACTTAAAATTAAATATAAATGAATAATTCCAATGTCATTTCAAAATACATTTTAATTCCATATTTTAACTTTAAGTCCATATTAGTGGAATATTGAGATATTTCTATGTCATTTTTGTACATGTAAAATAACGTATTGTCGTCCTCAATTTTCAGTAGCACAGTTTATCAGTGTGATATAAATCTATCAACAAGGACAGAAACTCTTTTTTTGCCTTCCACAAGACGAAATAAAAAGGTTCCTGAAAAAAACCCAACTAAAACAAACCAAAATTCAGTAAAACCGTCTTTGTTTTTGTTCTAAAATTCAATTCAATTTATTTTGTATAGCGCCTTTTACAATGAACATTGTCTCAAAGCAGCTTTATTAAACTATTTTATCCCTATTTTATCCCTAATGAGCAAGCCTGTGGCGACGGTGGCAAGGAAAAACTCCCTGGGATGGTACGAGGAAGAAACCTTGAGAGGAACCAGGCTCAGAAGGGAACCCAACCTCATTTGGGTGACACTAAACAGTAAATAACGTAACTGTAGCTGATTAATGTCCTTTCTACAACATTATTATAGTCAGTACTTTGCCATAAACGCCTGATGTATCAAATATGATACAAAAAAATCATATCTATGAATGTATTTCCATACACCATATTGCCAATATTACACATTGAATTCCATGCTCTAATTCTTATCACCGTCTCTGCTCTAATTCAACCCAAAGATGTTCTGTCGGGTTGAGGTCAGGACTCTGTGCAGGCCAGTCAATTTCCTGAAGCATTAAGAAGCATTAAGAGTTCCTTTCACTGGAACTAAGGGGCCAAGCCTAACTCCTGAAAAACAACACCTGAATTCAGTCATTTTGAGGGTATAATAATTGCTGATCATCCATTAAAAATGCTGTACAAGTGTTGCTTGACTGTGTAAGTACTTACTTGGTACATTAAGGTTATATATTTATGATTAATAAGCTTTCTACCACAGTACTGTTTAATTCTCTAATCTGATAGCTCTTTTCTCATTATTACACACCGCTCAGCAATAACATTATGACCACTGACAGGTGCGGTGAATAACCCTGATTATCTCCTCATCATGGCACCTGTTAGTGGGTGGGATATATTAGGCAGCAAGTGAATAGTTTGTCCTCAAAATTGATGTGTTAGAAGCAGGAAAAATGGGCAAGTGTAAGGATTTGGGCGAGTTTGACAAAGGGCCAAATTGTGATGGCTAGAAGACTGGATCAGAGCATCTCCAAAACTGCAGCTCTTGTGGGGTGTTTGTTAGATAGATAGATAGATAGATAGATAGATAGATAGATAGATAGATAGATAGATAGATAGATAGATAGATAGATAGATAGATAGATAGATAGATAGATAGATAGATAGATAGATAGATAGATAGATAGATACTTTATTCATCCCAATGGGAAATTTACAAGTTGTTTGTGGAGAATAACGGTAACTTACGTAGTTTGCAGAAGTTCCACATCATTACATTTACATTTACATTTTATTGGCCAACCCCTGTGGTATGAGAGGAATAAAGCACGTAAGGGCAAGCTGTTCATTTTCTATGAATATTTGCTAACTACACAGAACTGCCGAACTTATTGACAGTGCAATAATCGATATTCGCAGATTAGGTATGATGATGTATAAAGTGAATCTAAATGATTGCCTTTAATAATGTGTGGTCATATCATCACTACTCCTTCTTCAGTTCCTACCTGCAATTTCTGCTTAATGTGCAGACACGAGAGAAAAGCTTGGTTCTCTTTTGTCAATCTGAATTTGGATCATTTTAATATGGATTAAGGTTAAGAGTAGAAACACTGGACTCCTGAGATATTATGCATAGAAATGTATCTCTCCAGAATGATCAATATCAAGTTTGTGTTGAATGATGAATTTGTGTTTTCTTTCTCAGTTATTTTTGTTTGTGATTACTAACAAACACTTACTATTGTAAGACCTGATGTATTGCATTAAACACACACACACACACACACACACTTTTTCACTACCCCTTAAATTAACATAATGCCGGACAGTACACGCTATATGTGACAGCTACACCTAGACGAGTGACACAATTGGTTTGTTGCTTGCTAGTGTGAACGAAAGGTCAACTCAAATGACCGGTCAATGAAAATAAAATAAAATAATAATAAAAAAAACAATCTGGCAACCTTAAAGATGCATATTAGACCAATCTGGCAACCCGGGGGTTCTTGCGTGCCGTGCGCAAACGGCGCGTGGCGCAGCAGCGCAGAGAGGGAGGCGACCCGAAAAATAGAAACCAAGCAACGAAGCGCCTAGTCGAGGTGAGTGCGTGTTTTCCAAATGAACGGTGGCACAAAATCATATATTAACACCATCGCTGCCTTGTGCGACACCCTCCACGCGTCCGCAAAGTTCGGTTTTATTTGTTAGAACAAGCGAAAACTCCGACGCGAATCTGTTGTGGTGTTGAAGGTAAACGAGTTGCCATGTTGTTTTTTTTCCCCTTTGGCCTACTGCGCCATGCGCGCGCGGGAAAACTCGGTGCGCCATTTAATAAAGCGCCGCTTTGATTATTTCATTGGGTTTGGATGATGGGAAAGAGTTAAGAGTGTAACACCGAGATAAATCTCGGGGTGAAAGGGGGGTAAAGGCTAGTTTTAAAGCGTCGTTGGGGTGTGTGTGTGTGTGTGTGTGTGTGTGTGTGTGTGTGTGTGTGTGTGTGGGGGACATGCTGGCCAGTAACAACACAGCAAACATGTCTATATGTAGGCTTGTCAGTTCATAGAGCCAGAGAAGTGTGGTGCTGTGTGTAAGTTGATCAGCCAGTGTGTGTTTTATGGCAGGCCTGAAACAGAAAACTTTACCCCAGAGAAACTCAGGAGCACATGGACATTTGCATGTTTTAGGAGTGGCCTAGGTTTATAGTGTGCTCTTGTGGTTCAACACTAGCTTATGAATTCAACCGTCTTATACCTTTTTAGTTACTTATGGACTAAATACCCCTCCGGTCAGTTCAGTTCAGCATTTTTCCAGCACACGTTTACCTCTTTACATAAAGACACGGCTGAAATCGTGGCCCGAACCACCGCTCCTCATCAGGTCTATGTCCTGTCTCGTGAAAGTATTTCAGCTGCCTTCTCGGCACAAAGCATGTCCTTATTTTTAGACTCTTCTTTTTCCTCAACAGCTTTAGTGGAAGACTGACAATGAGCAGCAACGAGTGCTTTGGCTGCGGCCGTACCGGCCACTGGATCAAGAACTGCCCGAACGCCAGCCGTGGCCGTGGTAAAGGTCGTGGAAGAGGCAAGGGTGAGAGCTTGTGATGGTTATGGTTGTATAGTCCTGTGTTGATATTTCCAAACTCTTAAAAACATGCTCTCTGTCGTTCATCATTCAGATTTGTTCTGCTATCGCTGTGGAGAACCAGGCCACGTTGCAAGAGACTGTGAAAGAACTGAAGATGGTAAGTATATACTTGTATGTCTTTGCTGTGTATATCATTATAGCGTTTGGACAGGGTGACGCAGAAGACATGTCTTGGTATTAATTTGAACGTTAATGGAAACGTTTACGTCTGAAATCAGTACCAACGTGTATATAAATGTTCAAAATAGTCAAATGAGTCAAATTGCCTTGACACGATGGTGGTTAAAATGTTTATGAATCATTTATTCGACAGCCACACAGCTAATTTAGGAGAAGGGGCGAAGAATTTATGATGCTGTATGTTATAATCATAATTCTCACCAGATTTCGTCATGTATGAATTAAAACCTCGATATATTAAAAAAAAAAAACGATACTGGGAACCATTGTTCCCAGTAAAGAGGAAATCATTTTTAAGAAAAAGGAATTAAGATATGATTAATTGCACTGTCCTGGTATTTGCTTTTCGAGGCCAGTCAGTATGCAAGTAGTTTAAATATGTAGAGCTGTAAGTGTATGTTTGAATGCAACAGCTTTTTGTAATGTAAACGTAAGGTTCCCACATAACAAATGAAGAATGTGGGTTCTTTTGCAGCCCTTCCCTCGGCCTAAGCTTTCGAGCAGTTTCCACATTTTATTGATCCTTTTTCTCTACCTTGCACCAAATCTTCTGCAGCCTGCTACAACTGCGGAAGGAGTGGCCACATCTCCAGGGACTGCAAGGAGCCCAAGAAGGAGAGGGAGCAGGTCTGCTACAACTGTGGCAAAGCCGGCCATGTGGCCCGAGACTGCGACCACGCCAACGAGCAGAAGTGCTACTCCTGCGGCGGATTCGGGCACATACAGAAAGGATGTGAGAAGGTCAAGTGCTACAGGTAGACAATACATTTGTTCAGTCTTGATCAATAGGGTAGTTTTATTCAAGAATTATTTTACACTGCCAGTGTTCGTTGTGCGTGTGTTAATGTTAAGTCTTGATTTTCCTTCTTTTCTGGCTTCTTTCCATGCGTTCACCCTCTGTGTGTGTGTAGGTGTGGTGAAATTGGCCACGTCGCTGTCCAGTGCAGCAAGGCGAGCGAAGTCAACTGCTACAACTGTGGCAAATCTGGGCACCTGGCGAAGGAATGCACCATCGAGGCCACGGCTTAGTCCAGATTTCCTGGTCGCCCCTTCTTTTTCTGATTGATGGTTGTATTATTTTCTCTGAATCCTCTTCACTGGCCAAAGGTTGGCAGACAGAGGCTAGTCCCAGGCCAGTGAGCTCTTGATGCGTTAAAAGAAGGAAAGGGGTGGAAAAAAATTTCCACTTTCTGCATTTAATACAAAAAAAAGTTTATGTTTAGTTTGGTAGAGGTGTTACGTATAATGCTTTGTTAAAGAACCCCCTTTCCATGCCACTGGTGAACAGGGATGAGTGAGTTGAGTGGGAGTACGCAGCTAAGAAATGTTGTCGAGTCGGTCTCTCCGGGCCTCATCGAACAGAGCCGTGACGAGAGATCAGTAGGGAAAAAAAAAAATCAAGGAAATGTGAACTTCCGGGTATGATTTGCCTTTTTATTTTTATTTTTTTATTTTTCTTTTTTGATTCAATGATAGTGAGTTGTGCTGAGTGATTAGCCTGGGAAAGCAGTACAGGACTCATGCGGTCAGATCTGCCCAGGCCCGACCAGCAGCACGCAGCTAAGTGGAGAAAACAGTTATTAAATGCATCATTGACAAGCAAGTTTACAGCACATTCAAAACACGAGCGAACTAATTTAGGAGAACAATATCGTCGTAAGGCGCAAGTTTGATTAAGGCGAAGCAGCTAAGAAATCAAAAAAAAAAAAAGTCAAGTGTTGGAATCCCACTATTGCAGGTCATTTTACCCAAGGAGGGGGAAAAAAAAACATCAGTGGAATAGTAGCGGGTGGGAAAAATGATTTGGAGTTAGGAGAACGGTGAATGTTTTCACAGAAATCAAATGTTATTTTTGTACAATATCACTTAGACTACTGTAACAGTAAAAAAAAAAAACTATCATTCGCTTGTACTCAGTTTTTAAGTCGGAAGGTAAAGCAACTGAAGTCCTAGAAAATAGAAATGTAATTTTAACTATCAATAAAGCTGGAGGAGGAAGGGGAGTGAGACTGAAGCTTCTTTTCTGAGTGGACTCTTCAATTCTCTTCAGACTCGAATCCAAATGCTCACCACACACAAATGTCACATAACAGTTCGGTTTGTTTAGAATGAATAGAATCTGATTTGTTTTCATAAGGATTAAAGCATAGACGCTTTTCGTGGCATTTTCTGTTGGCGTTTTATTAAAACCATAACTGTACGCCGGTAACATTCGTGCCTCCGTGTAAACCAAGACGGACGTGTGAACGTATGCAGGTGATCCGTATTGATATGACTCCTAAAGTAACACAGATAAATTAAACTCCATTTATTCGGGGATCTTGTGCCGGTATGGAAAAGTCTACAGGCTGGGAGATATGTATGGAAATTTGGGAAGCTTTTGAGGGGAAAAAAGTACAGATACCTGGTTTGGAAAAATAAATAGTAGCTAGACACATTATTAGGATACAAAGTCACTTGTCTCTAGACCTTTTTTGTTCCCAGACATACTTCTACATATCAAATTATATGTTTGTTTGTTTTTTTTGATGCAGCTCATTACACTCGCCATCAAACTGGCATATGGTCTGAAAGATAATCTGGACTAAGAAGGAAACTGAAACAAGGACCCAAAAGTCTACAAGGCTATATGCTGCCTATCTGCATAATTTGATATATTTAGCAAGCAGTCCAAATGGTAGTTACACTATTAGCTTTATTGCATGTTTTCCTACAATATAAACTAAAACAACTTTACACGAATGACTTGTATGATTCTATTACAGTGGCAGACAAGGAAAATCTAAAGCATGAATACATCATTTCAACTGATTAGTAATACTGTAAACTATCCCGATAAGGGCCTTGAACACCACACTGGTCTCATAAATCTAATAGACTATTCATCATATCCTGGATCATTACTGTGAACATCTCATTGACTGAGGAATCAGTTATTTTTATGTGCAGCTCCACTCCCCAGGGACAGTCAGTAACAAAGTGCTGTTAGACGTGATTGGCTCTTGACTACTTGGCCCATCTTTCCTTCATGAGCAAACATGATTGTGTGCTAAATTTGAACCCAAGGGTCCTTTGAAAGTTGGGATCAATTTCAGTGGCAGGCCTTCATGATGACTCAGTTATATAAATAGGCAGCCTATAAAAAAAAAAAGGGCGCCTGTGGGCATTGTGCAAAGAAAAGAGTGAAAACTGATTGGAGGAAACTCATTTCCGTTTTAGCTCTTATGTCATTTCATACAAGAGGTTGCATGTTGGCGAAGGAATGCATCCAAAATGCAAAAGTAATATTCTTAATTCATGGTTATCTGAATAGGCCTTCACAGCGTTCTTTAAGAATCTGTCTTGCTGATAAACCAGTGTAACTGGTATAATACGGACATCTCTGAAATGCGGTCTTCCTGAAAGGTCACATGACCAGTCTTGGTGATGCTGAAGCCTGTGCTGGTGGTGAGACATGCATAGTGAGACCAAATGCTTTAATAATTCCTAATAAATGGAAAAAATTTTGGGTACATTTGATAAGTGATCTTATGCGTCACTTTAATTTGAATGAAAGATGCAAGTAAAAAGGGTTAATGGGGTTAATGAATGTCATGTGAACATGCAGTGTGTTGCCTATATATATATATTGTAATACATAATATTACTTGGGAAGCAAAAGTGATATGGGAACAAGAAGAAGAATATTCGAGGAAGGAAAATTATCTTAAAAAGACGTTTCCTAGACTGTCCTGTATTATCTCATTGTATTTGTTTTCTCACTAAACAGTGGACATGATATGCATCCTGTACTGCAGTGGTGAATTAGTCATTTAAAAAATCCTATAAGTGCGAGCATAAGGGATTCCTCCTACATAACAGCTGCAAGCTGGGATATTTGAGAGGTATCTGTTTCATCAGTGAATAATTCAATATGTAGCTTAACGCATACTATAGGTAAGGTACAGAGTGGGTTAATGTGTATGCAGGTTTCAAATACGAAACAAGCTCAAACCTAAAAGAAAGGAACATTACCGTAAGGAAAGAAACAACAAAAAGTGTCTAATCTTATGAGTGCCTAGAATCAAGCTAGTAATAAATCCAGAAATGAAAGTTTTATTGTATATATGTGTTTTCGAATGTCTTTGAAATGATAAAGGAGCCAAAATGGCGTAAGGTTGCCACGAGTTTGATAAAAGCCGTGGATGAGGATTGATGTATAGCTCAGTGTAACCTGAGTCTGATGGCCCGGTGTTCAGCTTTTCAACACCAAGGTCATTCTCTTGGCCAAACGTTGAATGAGATGAGCGCTGCTAAAGAGCCATTAGGTTCATGATCCTCATTTATCCAGGTGAAGGTAAGTGAACGCTAGTGCTGTCTTTTTGCATTGGATTGTGAAATAAAAAATTAAAATTAAACATATAAACAGTTGATATTACCAGAGATATATTATTGTGTATAAAATTGTGGCTTTTGTTGTTGTTTTCCTCACTGCAGGCGTACAGATGTTGTATAGTGTTGTGTCACTATAAGATGCTATGACAATGTCAACTAGAAGCCTAGAAGAAAATTGCAACTTTCTAGATAATGAAGAAAGCCCACCAGATCTGAAACCATGTGAAAAGGACACCTTTCAATCCCAACAGGACTTGGAGGATATATTTAGTATTAGCTCAGGAAGTCCATGTCCAATCAAGGATGCTCAATCTAACGGTAAAAGCAAGGACACTAAACAGGCTGAAGTGCTCTCAGGCCAGCCTTTGGACAAATCAGGAATCCTGGCACATCTCCAGCATACATCACCTTTGGAGTCGATAAGAGAACTAGTAGAAATGGAAGAGAGGAGTGAAAGTCGAAGTCCAGGCGATGGAGCAGTTCGAATTAAGGACGCGTGCAAAGACACGTGCCCTTCCACAGCTGTAAGATATGTGGCGTTGCCCTCAGAAGGATGTGGTGATGCATTAGAAAGGACTGCTTTGAGACATGATTCAGAAACACGACTCGATTCGGTGGATGCTTCCAGCTCTGTGGATGATGTCCCGGTTGGATCCTGTCCTCCAGAAGATACCTCATACATTGCACTGATTCCTGGACACCTGGAGTGGGGTTCTTCTTCTGTGTCTGATAATCAGAGGGAGGTAGCAGGACACCAGTTAACCCCATCCCACACCAGTTCTGACGTCCAACTGGATAATCAGTCCAACATCACCCCACTGGAAGACCCTCAAGAGGAGTCCATTTGTCCCCAAACTGCTGCAAATGTTAATGCAGAGGCAGAGACGAATGATCTCAACCTAGAGGGAGTTGATGGTGATTCCTGTGAAAAGGAAGACACTGCGGCTAATCAGACCCTAATCGAGGTTCTTACAGCATGTGAAGCCAGAGTGGAGCAGCTTGAGGAGCTCAAATCATCTTCGATTGAGATGTCGGCCCAGGTATAATGTGATATAACTGAGCTGAGCATCTGTAACATACATGTGTTTTAGAAGTGTGATATAATTTAAACTTATTTATATAAATTCTTAGGTTACCTACCTTGGTATCCTCCATCCTCCTATCAGTCCATGTACTGAAAGGGATCACCCAGATCCCTCTTTAAACAAAATACTATACATATATATCAAACGCTCAGGCTGAATGATCTAAGTGGTCACAAAAATTTCCTGTTGTGTTTATTAACCCTGCACTGAAACATCAGTGTACATAAATTCCACTCCAGTCCAGCGAGACATACAGTGTCATGTCAGTCTCCAATATACTTTACAAATGTACTTTATATTTAGAACCAAAATATTGTATTGGAAATGTTGTATTCCTGTTTTAAAATATCGATTTGTTTGCCTCACACCTCCAGAGTTGGAGGTTTGATTTCTATCACCACCCTGTGTGTGTTGAGTTTGCATGTTCTCCCCGTATTTTGGATATTTCCTCTAGGTACTCCGGTTCCGTTCTCCCGTCCAAAGGCATGCATTGTAGACTGATTAGCATCTCTAAAATTATCTGTAGTGTGGGAGTGTGTGTGTGATTGTACTCTGGATGGATGTCCCCCCACCTTGTGCCTCAAGTCCCCTGAGATCGACTCCGGGATCTCTGTGACCCTGTGTATGTTCTCTGTGACCCTGTGTATGATAAAGAAAATGCCTCCATTTGCCTCCATTTTTAACCACCTTTAACAAACCGTTCAATTCCACTCTGAATGGGAAATTTACTAAAGCAATTTTCTAGCAGTATCTTGCTATAATTTTGTATTTATTCTTTCCATCTCTCAGTTGCAGTCTGCTCGGCTTCTGGCTGCCAGGCTGCATCAGAAAGTGCTTAACCTGGAACACGAATGTCATCTTAAAGACAAGGAGCTCCGTGACCTGACGGTCAACCTTGAGAAGACGAGTGAAGCTCTTCAATCCAGAAACTCAGAAATGGCTGCTATCAATGAGGAGCTTCACCAACTGCACCTTGACCTGGAAGCGCAGAAGAAAACGGCTGCAGCCGGAAGGACAGTCAGTGCCAACGGGCAGCTCGCTTCAAATGCACACCAACGGAATGGCAGCTCCAAGGTGTGCACACTATTCTGAGAACAAAACCTGCTTATTCTCGAGATGCAATATAATCATGCCTGTTGTTCATGCAGTTATTCAATCAGCCAATCAGGTGGCAGCAGTCCGGTGGATAAAATCATGCAAACACAGGCTTCGGTTAATGTTCACATCAAATATGTGAAAAGGAAAAATCCTCTTCACTGACATTGACTATGGCATGAGCTTGTTTGTGCTGCTTTAAGAATTTCAGAAACTGCTGAGATTTTCACACACAGCCGTCTCTAGAGTTTACACAGAGTTTCAGCAAACCTGTGTCTACTGCAGTCTCAGATTCCTGCTCCTGAAGTCCACTTTCTGACTGTCCACTTAAATTTGGTCTGCAATATTGTCATGATATAACTACAAGATTACTCCTGAATTGAAGAGACACGTTTGTCCACCATGTTTTACTTTGATAACTAATCTTACCTTGTAGTAAGAAAAGGTATTTTTTATTCAGTTTGTACAAAATAAGCAACGTGTGTCTCTATAATAGCTTACAATGTAGAATACCTTTTGTTCATTAAAATGCTAGAAAGGTTGTCTAAATATCCTGTCTGATTAGATACAGGGACAGTACCAAGATGTTTAGATGATTATGGAAAACTTGCATCAGTCTCAGTCGTTTCAAGTACAATCTGCAGACGGCAATACAATACAGATCAATACAATGCAATACGAACAGTAAAATATGTATTTATTATTATTTACTTACATATATGTTACCCATACTACCCATAATTTATGAGTTCATGTACAAGGACTTGGATTTGTTGTGTCATTGCTGTTCAAATTTCGATAATAAAGAGAAAAAAAAATACTTTTCTTTGCTCTTTACGTGATACTCACACACTGACCATGTCACATACACACACAACCATGCATTTACACAGTGCACTTACTGCTGAGATGTCAAAGTGAAACTGAAACTCTGCCAGAAACCCCCCTCAGCCTTTTTGTTTGTATGGAGAGACTGACTGTGCCGCTACCCTTCATTAAAATTAAAAGCTGGAACATTAGTAGCCTTTAGGGGTCAAAGTCTTGTCCGCCCTCCCCGAGCCTGAAGACCCATTCTCCACACCTGCAAGTGGACCTTTCCCCTGTCAACACTTTCTCTACTTTAGAAAGCTCTTTGTTTAGCTCATGCATCACATAAATGAATTATTCATTCAGGCTCAGTTACTCTGTGAGAAGACTCTTGTGCTCTTGTATATAGAATGACCATCAATCCAAGAACCTTAGGAATAGTGATCAGTAAGTAATATATGTAGGTTAGGTTGTCATAGGTGTTTTTCCTGTCACTTCCATTTCCATTACAAATATTCCCATTAGTTGTTTTCGAGAGACCAAATATTCTTGGTCCAGTTACAGATCTACAATATATTCAGTGGATATAGTTTATTGGATTGTACTTTATTTAAATAAATTGATTGATACGGTATCTTGCATAAATATTCACACTATTGCAGTTCTCGCCTATAGTTTTGGATATATTTGTATAATCAACGAATTTGGAAACACACGAAAGATTTCTGAAATTCTTCATAGTCTACTCACAGCAAGAAGGTCCTGGGTTCGAATCCCAGGTTCGAACAGGCAGGGGCCTTTCTGTGTGGAGTTTGCATGTTCTCCCCGTGCCTGTCTGGGTTTACCCTGGTTTCCTCCCATAGTCCAAAAACATGTACATTAGGTTGATTGGTAATTCTAAATTGCCCATGTGTGGATGTCTGTCTATCTGTGGCCCTGTGATGGACTGGTGACCTGTCCAGGGTGTACCCCTGCCTTTCACCCAATGTGTGCTGGGATAGGCTCCAGCAGATCCCCGTGACCCTGATTAGGAATAAAGCGGGTATAGAAAATGGATGGATGGATTCTGAATAAGCATGGCTTATCCTTTTTGTTGTGGCTTTTACTTTTATCCAAATGTTTAAATGTTATTTAGCATACTTATTAACGACAGCGATGAATCCCATTTCAATATCACAGGAGAATATTCTACAAACCAGTCAGAAATGGCCTGCATATTGAGAAGTTGGCCTAAATAAAAGGAAAACACAAGTGAAGGACATTTTATATTTTATTTCTTGCAGCAGCATAACAGGGATTAAAAAATGACTTTATCTCTTAAATAAGGTTCAAGGTTCTTTATTTGTCAACGCCACCATATGTACAGACATCAAAATACTGTTTCTCTTCTCTGTTATCAAGTGTTGACATTGTCAGTGCAGTCAGTGCAATATAGAGACAGATTTTATGTGAAGGTAACAGCGGTGTACTTGTAAAAAAAAAAAAAAGATATAAATAATAAAGAGTAAATGTCAACAGTGAATTCAAGATTCAAGAAGCTGTTCAATATATACAATATAATCTCTCAATATACGTTAATCTCCTTCTTCTTCTTCTTCTTCTTCTTTCGGCTTTTCCCTTCAGGGGTCACCACAGCGAATCATCTCTCTCCACCTATCCCTATCTTCTGTATCCTCAACACTTGCACCCACTAGCTTCATATCCTCATTTATTACATCCATATACCTCCTCTTTGGCCTTCCTCTTTGCCTCCTGCCTGGCAGCTCCATGTCCAACATTCTCCAACCAATATACTCCCTCCCATGAGCTGTCCCTCTAATGTACTCGTTCCTAATCCTGTCCAACCGTGTCACTCACAAAGAGAACCTCAACATCTTCAGCTCTGCTACCTCCAGCTCTGACTCCTGTCTCTTCCTCAATGACACTAAACCATACAGCATGGCCGGTCTCACCACTGTCTTATACACCTTCCCCTTGATTCTCACCGATATTTTTTCCATCACACAGACACCTTTCTCCACCCATTCTAACCTGCCTTCTTTACCTCTTCCCCACACTCTCCATTACTCTGGACTGTTGAACCCAACTAGTTAAACTCCTGTACCATCTTCACCTCGTCACCCTGTAATCTTACTGTTCCAAGTCCCTCCCTTTCATTCACACACTAAATGTAAACGTTAATAACACAGTTATTAACACAGATTTATCTCTTAAATAGATATTGAGTACAGTATATCAGCCCCTCTGTCTACATGGATGCTGTAGACTTATAATGGCAGTCTCATGCCACAAGATGGCGGTGCAATGTTGGGAGGAAAAAATAAACAAAAAAAATCATCACTCAGACAAACAAATAGTGAATAATGAACTCAGAAACCAAAGACTTTTCTCGACTGGGTTTAATTTGGCGACAAACCACTAGACGAGTAAATAAACAAAAGAAACTGCTTTTGTTTGGGATGTGATGGCGTCATAATTATGCGCCACGGAAGCTGTTGGAAAACGCGTCATATTTTCGCGTCGTCGTGCTCGCACGTAAAAGGGTGTCTGCTTTGAAAAGCAACCATGGTAAGCATATGTTTAAATAAAACTATATATAACGCAGAGATGGCTACATTCTGTTGGTTAATGATACGATTTTGAGACTCTATATACTCGTAATGTACTAGATGTTTGTTTGGACACTTCTCGTGCTTGCTTGGTGATCGAAGTGTATAGCTGAACATGATGCTGTGTTTAATGGAGTAATGCCTTCATGTTCATGTAATAATCCTTACTATGTGTTTCATAAAACAGGCTCGAAACGCAGAGAAGGCCATGTAAGTGTTGTCTTATATGTTGTTGTATTTGTATCAATAATCTCTATATATCTGAGAATCTCTATATATCTATATCTATATATATATATATATGCAATAATATCTGTATATCTGAGAATCTGTTTCATTTCCGTTTAGTTACTAGTTACTGGTTACAGTTTAGTTACTTGTTTAAACCTTCTCGGTTTCCTTCTTTGCAGGACGGCCTTGGCCAGGTTTCGTCAAGCCCAGCTAGAAGAAGGAAAAGTGAAGGTAAGATCATTGTCTGTTCATTCAAAGTCTGTTCTATATTCATTATACTCTAATGACTTATAATCCCAATATCCTGTGTCACTCATTAGATAATGTGTTTCCTTTTGAGAGCTTTAAGAAGAGTTTTCTTGATGGTCATCTCAGGCTCGCTCATTAGGAATGAAAACCTGCAAGGGATTTGTTCTCTAATGGTGACCGTAATCTGATCAGCAGTGTTTAGACATGTTCGTAAACTTTGGCTGAAACTATCCTGTCAGAAGTCTCTGAAATTCCTCCTCCGTGCTTCATTTCAAACTTTGATTTAAACAAGATAATGGTTCATGTTCTTGTTCCTCACATATACACTGATCAGCCATAACATTATGACCAGTGACAGGTGAAGTGAATTACACTGATGATCTCCTCATCATGGCACCTGTTAGTGGGTGGGATATATTAGGCAGCATGTGAACATTTTGTCCTCAAAGTTGATGTTAGAAGCAGGAAAAATGGACAAGCGTAAGGATTTGAGCGAGTTTGACCAAATTGTGATGGCTAGATGACTGGATCAGAGCATCTCCAAAACTGCAGCTCTTGTGGGGTGTTCCCGGTCTGCAGTGGTCAGTATCTATCAAAAGTGGTCTAAGGAAGGGACATTGGTGAACTGGCGACAGGGTCATGGACGGCCAAGGCCCATTGATGCACGTTGGGAGTGAAGGGTGGCCCGTGTGATCCGATCCAACAGACGAGCTACTGTTGCTCAAATTGCTGAAGAAGTTAATGCTGGTTCTGATAGAAAGGTCTTCCTCTTGAAAGAGTTTTCTTGACACAGTCATCTCAGGCTTGCTCGTGCAATTGTATCAAATGATTATACCGATCATATATTAATTAAAGTTTTTCTGCATGGTGTGACTGTTACAGGAGAGACGGCCGTATCTTGCCTCAGAGTGCAACGAGTTGCCTAAAGCAGAGAAGTGGCGACGGCAGGTAAGATCAATTTATTGCACATAATTTTGTTTTTCACTTTTTATTTATTTATTCATTTATTAACATCATGTAATCAAAACCGTCTGTGTGTACGAGAATCAGCAACAGTTGATAACATTGCCACAACAAAGACAAGTCTGATCCCTGTCAGCATTATAATGAAAATCATTGGATTATCATGTTTTTTAATGTCTTGCATCATCACACGTTTGTGCAGAACACACAGTTGAATTAAACGTCTTTTATAGCAGCTCATTTTTTTTCTTTATGATTAGTGTTTTAAATTAGCGTTTGTTTGCTTTCAAGTAAATTCTAGCTGCGCTTTCCGACATCTGGAGCTCTATAGAAGCTATCGCCATAGAACATGTACATACAATGTTTGTTCTCATGTAAACGAATATTTTTATTTGTTTTAACTTCATATAGATCATCAGTGAAATTTCAAAGAAGGTGGCACAAATTCAGAACGGTACGTACTTCATTACTATCAAATGTAACGGTCATAACAGTGTCTCAGACTGTCTGCACTCGTTACGTCCAGAATTTATTTTAGACTTCGTTATATGATTAATACATACACGATACTAAAGCCTTAAAGGTTCAGAGGTATTCAGTGCTGTATTCCATCAGCAAACAACTAGAAAATAATGTTTAGATGTCAGATTTCTTCTCAACTAATAAAGCTAAAATGTTCAGTGTGGAAATTTTCCTTTGAATACATTGATGTGATCAATTTTGGAAAGTATTTAAATCGTGTAACTAGTTTTATTTAGAATACGGCATGTTTGGTCATGCTTGTTTCTAATGAACTGATCCCTGGAGTAATGGAATGAGAAACAGTATTGCTGTTGGATGTTAAGGATCATGGCATGCTGTCTAAGCGATTAGAGGCACAAATCTGATCATCAGTTGTTTGTTTAGAGCCATAACATTTCACCCTCACAGACGAATCTATATAATGATCATGTTTTTATAATTTGACTGAATCAGCTGGTTTAGGGGAATTCAAGATCCGTGACTTGAACGATGAAATCAACAAGCTTCTCCGTGAGAAGGGCCACTGGGAGGTTCGAATCAAAGAACTGGGAGGCCCTGATTATGGGGTAAATATATGAAATCCGAAATTATTTGAAAGGTTTTTTTGGCATGAAGATTAGTTATTACTTCCTGTATATCCTAGATAGAATTGTATACTTACACCTAAACTGAGTTTTGTGTGTGTGCATTAGAGAATCGGACCGAAGATGCTGGATCACGAAGGCAAAGAAGTGCCAGGAAACAGAGGTTACAAATATTTCGGTGCTGCCAAAGACTTACCTGGTGTCAGAGAGCTGTTTGAGAAAGAACGTGAGTTGAACGTTCTTAATATACAAAAAAGAAAGGCTTTTACAAGTCTCAGGAGTGTGTGTGACGTTTCTCTGATTATATCCTTTCCAGCTGTAGCACCACCGAGAAAAACAAGGGGTGAGCTGATGAAGGACATCGATGCTGAGTATTATGGCTACCGTGATGAGGATGATGGTGTGTTAGTGCCCTTGGAACAAGAATATGAGAAACAAGGTAGAACATGTTACATAGACCCACTGCATTTAGATGTAGTGCTCTGCAAAGGATTTGTTCTCGAATGATCTGATCTCTGAAATTCCTCCTTTAAACTTTTAACCATGCTTGATTTCAAAATGATTTCAATGAGATAATTATTCAACAGGTAAAAATTTAGTCTTCATAATGTTTTCTTGTTCCTCACATATGCAGCGATCAGCCATAACATTATGAGCACTGACAGGTGAAGTGAATAACACTGATTATCTCCTCATCATGGCACCTGTTAGTGGGTGGGATATATTAGGCAGCAAGTGAACATTTTGTCCTCAAAGTTGATGTGTTAGAAGCAGGAAAAACGGGCAAGAGTAAGGATTTGAGCGAGTTTGATGAAGGGCCAAATTGTGATGGCTAGAAGACTGGATCAGAGCATCTCCAAAACTGCAGCTCTTATGGGGTGTTCCCGGTCTGCAGTGGTCAGTATCTATCAAAAGTGGTCTAAGGAAGGAACAGTGGTGAACCGGCGACAGGGTCATGAACAGCCAAGGCTCACTGATGCAGGTGTCAGAATACACAGTGCATGATGGCTCAGGGCTGTTTTAGCAGCAAAAGGGGATCAACATAATATTAGTCAGATGGTCATAATGTTATGCCTGGTTGGTGTACTTATCTTTTTAATTTTCTTGGCCAACCAGGGATCGATTTTAAAAATATACAGCATTGTGAAAAAGTCTTAGCACATTATATTCATCAACATTTGCAGAGCAAAGATCAGCAGAGACAGAAATCCATATTTTCACAACAGTATTATTCAGAGCTATTTTCCTTCGTTACAAGATATTTATCCGAAACCTGCATGTTTCAACTAATTAAAATTAAAATTAAAATTTTTATTTATCACGTACGAAATCGTACACAGTAAGATGTAGTGAAATGCTTTTAACGAATGTCCTACATTTTGAAGAAAGAAGAAGAGTAGATTTAAAGTGTGTGGACATGAACAATATAAGGATATAGATAAAATATTTAGAGAAAAACAGGAAGAATAAAGACCAACATAGTAGAAATTAAAGACATGAAAATCCAACATATAATAAACATATATAATAATATAGAAAAATACAATATGTACATATACACTATATTGCCAAAAGTATTCGCTCACCTGCCTTGACTCGCATATGAACTTAAGTGACATCCCATTCCTAATCCATAGGGTTCAATATGACGTCGGTCCACCCTTTGCAGCTATAACAGCTTCAACTCTTCTGGGAAGGCTGTCCACAAGGTTTAGGAGTGTGTTTATGGGAATTTTTGACCATTCTTCCAGAAGCGCATTTGTGAGGTCACACACTGATGTTGGACGAGAAGGCCTGACTCTCAGTCTCCGCTCTAATTCATCCCAAAGGTGTTCTATCGGGTTGAGGTCAGGACTCTGTGCAGGCCAGTCAAGTTCATCCACACCAGACTCTGTCATCCATGTCTTTATGGACCTTGCTTTGTGCACTGGTGCACAGTCATGTTGGAAGAGGAAGGGGCCAGCTCTAAACTGTTCCCACAAAGTTGGGAGCATGGAATTGTCCAAAATGTCTTGGTATGCTGAAGCATTCAGAGTTCCTTTCACTGGAACTAAGGGGCCAAGCCCAGCTCCTGAACAAGAACCCCACACCATAATCCCCTCTCCACCAAACTTTACACTTGGCACAATGCAGTCAGACAAGTACCGTTCTCTTGGCAACCGCCAAACCCAGACTCATCCATCAGATTGCCAGATGGAGAAGCGCGATTCGTCACTCCAGACAACGCGTCTCCACTTGTCTAGAGTCCAGTGGCGGCGTGCTTTACACCACTGCATGCGACGCTTTGCATTGCACTTGGTGATGTATGGCTTGGATGCAGCTGCTCGGCCATGGAAACCCATTCCATGAAGCTCTCTGCGCACTGTTCTTGAGCTAATCTGAAGGCCACATGAAGTTTGGAGGTCTGTAGCGATTGACTCTGCAGAAAGTTGGCGACCTCTTCGCACTATGCGCCTCAGCATCCGCTGACCCCGCTCTGTCAGTTTACGTGGCCTACCACTTCGTGGCTGAGTTGCTGTCGTTCCCAAACACTTCCACGTTCTTATAATACAGCTGACAGTTGACTGTGGAATATTTAGGAGCGAGGAAATTTCACGACTGGATTTGTTGCACAGGTGGCATCCTATCACAGTTCCACGCTGGAATTCACTGAGCTCCTGAGAGCGACCCATTCTTTCACAAATGTTTGTAAAAACAGTCTGCATGCCTAGGTGCTTGATTTTATACACCTGTGGCCAAGGAAGTGATTGGAACACCTGATTCTGATTATTTGGATGGGTGAGCGAATACTTTTGGCAATATAGTGTATGTAGATATAAAAAAGGCAAAATAAATATTCAGTTATGACTAAATACAATAATTAATTAGGCAATAAATAGGCAAGTAACATGAGATGATAAACATAAAAATTTGGATTTTTGTCTCTTTACAATATAAATGCTGTGTTTATACATAACATGAAGAATTTGTTTAAAATACTTTTTTTTTAATTCTCTATATTTGTTAAAAAAAAAAAAAATCACTACACTTTTATGAAACAGGATGTGTCTCACATGCGGTTTATTTACCATCATGATCAGTTAAATGAGGGACAATCTGTTTCACTGTCTTGTGCCTTTGGAAAAGAAATCTCACCACGAGGCACTCATACTACTGCTAAAACGTGATTTTTACTTAATTATAGTCCACTCTCTCTCCCTGTCACACACACACAGTTTCACAGAAAGACACCAGGCTGTCTCAATGATGTGGATATAAAGAGTGTCTTTGTGTGTGTACATTGAGACATATCCCCAGCCATGTGTTTGCTATTTGGGTTAATTATCTGAATGACAGACATGCAGCTTCAGGTTTGGTGTGAGCCAGAGTCAGTCAGCTATGCTGCAGTGCCATGTGACATTTATTGACCAAGCACATCCCTTCATGGCAGTGATGTTCCCCAATGTCAGTGGTCTCTTTCAGTTGGATAATATGCCCTATAACAATGAAAAAATGTTCAGGAATGGTTTTAAGCACAGGATAGAGTTCAAAGGTTTGACTTGGTCTCCAAATTCCCTAGAGCATCTTTGGGATGTGTTTGACAAACAAATCTGCTCCATGGGGGGCTCTATGATACCATAGCATGATACTAGACCTTTAGAGGTCTTATGGAGTATATGCCCCGAAGAGTCAGAGCTATTTTTAGGCACAAGGTGGTCCTTTAATGTTATGCCTGATTGGAAAACCCATTGTGGGATTCAGTTTAGGAATATTATTTAAAGTAGCTTTTTATTGGCTCACTTCTCAAGTCTGGACCAGGATCGTCACCATAATACGATGCTACCACCACCATGCTTCATTATAGAGATAGTGTTCTCAGGTGAATGAGCAGTGTCGGGTTTACGTTAAAATTGGTCTTCTCATACCGGAGAAATGCCTTTTAGCAGCCTCATAAGGATTCTTCTCTCTTTTTGCCACTGTGCCCAGGTTTGTGGAGGGTCTAGTCTGTAGTCATCCTGTGTACAGCTTCTCCTCTTTGAGATCTCTCCAGCTTTTTAAAGTTTCCCTTGGCATCTTGATTGCTACTCTAATGCCCTCTTTTTCCTTCAATTTAATACTGTCATCCTAAATCCAAAATCTGTATCAGCAAGACAGAGAAAATGTGAAGATGTTGCACTTTAAGTAAATATATGTACTTAATCTGTTGTATTCATTTTTTTCACAGCAATAGCAGAAGCCATTGAGAAATGGAAAGCAGAAAAAGAGGCTCGTTTAGCCGGAGGTGGAGGGGCTAAAGAGTTGGAAGAGGAGGAAGAATACATATATGCTGTCAAAGATGATGAGGTAATGGTAAAGCAAGACACCATACTTCTGATGCCTTACATTATGATGAAGTCTATGTTTGTACCTTGTGGCAGTGTCTTGACAGATACTTTAATGGACTGTGGCCATGCACTCTCCTAATGCCCTTTCCCCCCAAAAATACTTGCCGTTATTAACATTGAATATACAAACAAGTTCTTCAGAATTATTTGGACTGGTTATTATTGTTGTTTATTCTAACATGAATTTCTTTTTTATTTACAGTCTGATGACGAGATGAGGGAACAGATGGAGGGGGAAGATGGAGCACAAACGTTTATTGCTCACGTACCTGTGCCATCACAGAAAGAGGTGAGAAACTGCATGTTGTGCCACATCAAAATATTACTCTAGATAAAATTAGGAGCATGCTGGTCAGGGCTGAAGGGCTGGTCATACTTCGTTGTGAAATGATAAATTCAGTCTGTTTGCTGTATTACTATAAAGTATTCATTGAAACTTTTTCTATATAGATCCATTTGTCTATGTACTATATTCTGTGGATCTTTTTAATCACAGAGTTAGAAAACGCGTAACAGTTGATTCACTACTCACGCACCACTTTTTGTCGTTTGAGACCTGTACTTTAATGATTAAACTGATTCACAACAGATCGAAGAAGCCTTGGTGAGAAGAAAGAAGATGGAGTTGCTCCAGAAGTACGCCAGCGAAAGCTTAATGGCACAAAGTGAAGAGGCTAAAGCGTTGCTCGGCTTGTAACGATTCCCGTCTATGAGCACAGGCTCAGGATTTCCAACATCTTTGTTCATGCATTTAATTGTCTGTTTTGACGGGGTTACACGGACTGAAGGGTAAATGTGTATGAGGTCATTGAATCTATTTTGATGTGCAGGTACTGTCGAACTCCACAAAACTGCATTGCAGCGGCTCATATATTCCAATACAACTGTCGTTACTTTATAAGGGGAGTGTTTTATGATGTGATAACGTATTTCACCAGCCATTTCCAAATGTGAAACACTATATGTCCAAAAGTTTTTAGACACACTCATATGTGATTGCGTTCCCTTTTCTGCTGGAATAACCTCCATTCATTTGAGAAGGATTTGCACTAGACTGTAGAATGTGGGGTTTGGTGCTCATTTAGCCACAAGAACATTGTTGAGGTCAGGTGCTGATGCTTGTGAGTTATCCTATACAGTGGTGTGGTTCTTTATGGCAACAGTTTGGGGAAGAACCACATACAGGTTGTGATGTTCAAGTGTCTAGATGCTTTGGGGCATATATTGTGTTTTGGGGAAATATGATGTTGAGTATCAAAAGCAACAAACAATTCTTTGTAAATAAGTTTTGTATACAATGCTCACATTTTTTTTGGACCAGTAAAAAATTTTCTACAAAAGAAAAAGATTTTGTATTTATTTGCCTTTATCTCTGTTTTAGATCGAGGTCTTTTCTCAGTTAACTTGGAGGACAGGATTAATTTTTTTTGTTGTTAATAATTGGTTCAGGTTGCAAAACGGATAAAAAATTAAAACTAAACAGTGGGCTTGATTGGACAGATCACCTGTATAGATCTACACTATTTTGCTAAAAGTTTTGGGACGTCTACCTTTACATGTGCATGAACTTTAATGACATCCTTAATCCGTAGGGTTTAATATGGAGTTGGCTCACCCTTTACAGCTATAACAGCTTTAACTCTTCGGGGAAGGCTTTCCACAAGGTTTAGGAGTGTGTTTATGGAAATATTTGACCATTCCTCTAGAAGCACATTTGTGAGGTCAGGCACCGATGTGGGACGAGAAGGCCTGGCTCACAGTCTCCGCTCTAATTCATCCTAAAGGTGTTCTATCAGGTTGAGGTCAGGACTCTGTGCAGGACAGTCAAGTTCCTCCATACCAAACTCGCTCATCCATGTCTTTATGGACCTTGCTTTGTGCACTGGTGTGTAGTCATGTTGGTACAGGAAGGGGCCATCCCCAAACGCATGAAATTGTCCAAAATGTCTTGGTATGCTGAAGCATTAAGAGTTCCTTTCACTGGAACTAAGTGGCTGAGCACAACCCCTGAAAAACAACCCCATACCACAATCGCCCCTCCACCAAACTTTACACTTGGCACAATGAAGTCAGGCAAGTACCATTCTCCTGGTAACTGCCAAACCCAGACTCATCCATCAGATTGCCAGACAGAGAAGCATGATTTTTCATTCCACAGAGCACGTCTCTACTGCTCTAGAATCCAGTGGCAGCATGCTTTACACCGCTGCCTGCATTGCTTTGCATTGCACTGGGCGATGTAATGCTTGGATGCAGCTGCTCGGCCATGAAAACCCATACCATGAAGCTTTCCACGCACTGTTCATGAGCTAATCTGAAGGCCACATGAAGTTTGGAGGTCTGTAGCTATCGACTCTGCAGAAAGTTAGCAGCCTCTGTGCACTGTGTGCCTCAGAATGCGCTGACTCCGATCTGTGATTTTACATGACAACACTTTGTTATAACATCACTAACAGTTGGCTGTGGAATATTTAGCAGTGAGGAAATTTCACGAATGGACTTAGGTTGCCACCTGTGCAATATCACGGTACCACATTTGAATTCACTGAGCTCCTGAGAGCGTGCCATTCTTTCACAAATGTGTGTAGAAGCAGTCTGCATGCTTATAGGTGCTTGATTTTATACACCTGTAACCATGGAAGTGATGGGAACACCTGAATGCAATGATTTGGAGGGGTGTCCCAAAACTTTTGGCAATATAGTGTATATTACACTGTAATAACATGTTATTGTACATGGTTTATATATTTTTTTTTTTCTATCAGGCAATTTTTGTATTAAACAGATTGATGTCAATTTCCTTAAGAATGTATTACTCAGCACTGTGTTTTCATATCTATGTCTCTACAACGTTTGGGGTAAAAGGGTGAGAGATTTCATATTTGTAGTTAGAAATCATTTAGGTTAGGCGTCCAACAAAAACACGTGAAAAATTCAACTGGATGTCTCGCGCACCGACAGCAATTTGCCATGGCCGCATGTTAGACTAAACTGCGCATGCGCGTTTTCAAACCGCTTGACACAAAGCTAACGGACCCACAGTGGCCTCTAAGGGTGTCCGTTGGTAACACAACAGCGTGGTGAATGAATTTCGGGGTATCTCCTCCTACTTCTCTGGCGTCACGTTCTCTCCTCTACAAAAGCTACATGGAGACACTGAAACGACCGGCCACGAACAGCGGCGGTTGTCCTCGGTGTCGGCGAAAGGGCTAAACGGAGGCGAAATGAGGGCTTTCGGTTTGGCTTTCAGGTCCGCGAGCAGCCTGGTTGCCCGGCAACAACCCCGGAGGGCGACGTGCTCTTCCGCATCGGCCAGTAGAAAGGTAACGCATTCCTATACGCGCCTGTGCTATAGGCTAATATGGCAATGCTACAGGCAGTAAACTTAGCATTAGCGCTTACAACATGTCGAGATCCTCAGCTGCTTTGCTTTGTATAGAATGTTTAAAACATCATAGTTAATGTGCTAGATCGTCTGGAGTGTAAAACTGGCAATTTCAATAGGGGACTGATGATGATGATGATGATGCCTCATAATGGCAAGCCTGAACATTAAACTGAGACAACATGCAGCAGTGATGCAAAGCTTCTGGGTTTTTTTTATTTGGTTTTGTTTTGGTTTTTCACTCCTAACTGTGTTCATCTGAGGTCTGAGGATTGAGGATGTTGGAAAGAAACTGAAAACAAAAGCTGGTTCAATTCATTTACATGAATCCACATTTTTCCTTTTGTGTCACAAGACAACATTTGCATTTATTTTCATCGACAGTGCATTATATCCTCGGTCGTGTAGTTAAATCATTTTCAAATGTGAAAAATACAGGTGACGTAAGAGATGTCCTGATTCCGTTGTTCATTTTACACGTCTTGATTTGTTCATCTGTTCCTCCTTTTCTCAGAGGCGTAAATCAGAGCTTTGGGTATCACCTGATCTGATACTGACACCCTCTCTGTGATAGAGACGGCTTCTGATGGGAGGTTATGCAAAACAGCACAGGCTTGGCTGTGGCAGACAATTAGTGTCCAAGGTTTATGTGTACAATCTGTGTAATATACATACATACATACACTATATTACCAAAAGTTTTAGAACACCCTTCCACCCTTTAGGATGAATTACAGCGGACCCAGACCTTCTCGTCCAACATCATTGCCCGACCTCACAAACGTGCTTCTAGAGGAATGGTCAAAAATTCCCATAAACACACTCATAAACCTTGTGGAAATCCTTCCCAGAAGATATGAAGACATCCCAGTTTTGGCTTGACTCGCAGTCTCCCCTCTAATTCATCCCAAAGGTGTTATAATCAGGTTGAGATCAGGACTCCAGCACCAAACTCGTTCATCCACGTCTTTATGGACCTTGCTTTGTGCACTGGTGCGCAGTCATGTTGGAACAGGAAGGGGTTATCCCCAAATTGTTCCCACAAAGTTGGGAGCATGAAATTGTCCAAAATGTCTTGGTATGCTGAAGCATTAAGTGTTCCTTTCACTGGAACTAAGGGGCCGAACCCAATTCCTGAAAAACAACACCTGAATTCAATGATTTGGAGGGGTGTCCCAAAACTTTTGGCAATACAGTGTACAGGCTTAAAGTAGATTGACTTTAAGTAAATAACTGCATCAAGCTGGCGATTCACTAACATCACCAAACTGGTGCATTCTTCTTTTGCAACACTTTTCCAGACTTTTCCATTCAGTCTCCTCTTCAGGAGGTGGAATGCTGCTCAGTTGGGTTAAGGTCTGGTGATTTTGGTATGGCCAATTTAAAACCTTCCTCTTTTTTCCCCTGATAAAGTCCTTAGTTGTGTTGGCATCTGTTTTTTCTCTTACTGTCTCTTAATGAAGTAATTTGCCTTTCGATTGACAACCATCATGATTTACACAATAAAGATTAGTGATCCTGTTCCTGAAGAAGACCTATGAGCTTATATGTTTTGGATAATGAACAGATCCGTTCTTGTTCCACACCCTCCACACTTTGGCTTTGGTAGAGGTTAATCTTGATTCGTGAGCTTTCTCAAATAAATCTCTGCATTTCCTTACAAATTCTTACTGTATCTTGTGGTCTGTTCTTTTAGTCGTCTTTGGTGATGCCACTGACTTTGGTGTTTTTTCTTTCCTTTCATCAACTGCTATTGTTTTCCTTGGTCAGTGTCTGGTTGTTAGTACACTTTCTTTCTTCTTTCTTTCTTTCGCTTTCTATCTTCTCCAGGACCATGCCAAATTGTTATACTGGCAATGCCTAATGCTTGTGCAATCATTCTGATTCATTTCCCGTCTTTTCTCAGCTTCACATTGGCTTGCTTTTTCTTCCATAGACAGCCCTCTGGTCTTCATGTGCTTTATCCTTTGTAAACATCAAATGCAGTCTTCACAGGCGAAACCCGGGGCCCACTCCAAGAGTAGCTGTTGAGAGATATTCATTATTTAAACAATCAATCTAACAGGGCACGGCCGGGCAGGAAGAAACACCTGTCAGTCACATGAACTCTGAAATTCTGATCTGTTGTATCATATTCATCGTGTGAATGTCTTCATTGTATAGTAAAAACAATAGAACTGGCCTTGCTGTTCCAATACTTCCGGGGAAAACTATATATTTAGAAGGTTCCTGCACTTAAAGTTACTCAATTTGATCCCTTCTCAACTTTGTCATTTTGAATAAGTACAAGACAAACCTTTATATAAATTGATATGTGACCATATTTTAGATTTTTGTATAAACAACCTTCAGTCATACCTCATCAACCTGCTTACAAGCTACACAATATGGCCAGATGTATGTGGACACCTGATCATCACACCTCTAAACTGTCTCTGTAGCATTACAAATTCCCTTCACTGGAAACAGAAACAGCCTTTATTTGTCACATATACATTACAGCGCAGTGAAATTCTTTCTTTGCATATCCCATCCTTGGAGGTTGGGGTCAGAGCGCAGGGTCAGCCATGATACGGCGCCCCTGGAGCAGAGAGGGTTAAGGGCCTTGCTCAAGGGCCCTTGCTTGGCGGTGCTGGGGCTTGAACCCCTGATCTTCCGGTCAACGACCCAGAGCCTTAACCACTTGAGCCACCACTGCCCCTCTGGAATTAAGTGGTCGAAACATGTTCCAGCATGACAGTGCCCCTGGTCATAAAGGTCGGAGTGGAAGAACTCTAGTGTCCTGCACTGAAGCCTGACCTCAACCCTACTGAACATGAATAGCGACTGCAATCTAAACCTTCTCGCCCAACAACTTCACTAATGCTTATTAGGCTGAACGAACACAAATCCTTACATCCACACTCCGAAATCTAATGAAAAGAAGAGTGGACATGTGTGATAGAAGCTCACGAATGTAACACATATTGCCATACTGAATACATTTGAATACAGGAATTAAATTAAAGGAAGTGTCTTATAGTGATACAGATTTATTACATACTAATAAAGTAGACACTAACTAGTATTAACTCTATACTTTTGTGTTTAGTTTTGGTTTTATGTCCCATCAGCACAGAATGCCTAAAAACAATTTAAGCACACACACATACATTTCTTTATACACTATAGTTGTTTGTTAAGACCTGATCTGTGGACATGTTTCCCTTTTGTCCAGGAAAAATAGGTCCCTAAGGAAAATCCCACATGCTAGATCAACATCAACCGTATCAGATTGGTAGGAAAAGCTGTAACGTGATCAAGTCCATGCATAAACAAATGATTTTAAAATATCATACGATACCCAGTTTACCCAATATTAAGCCACTCTTAATATAAGCTAAGGATATTCTTGAAGTATTAGAACTTAAAATATTCTTGTATTGACTTAAAGACATAAATAGATACTGCAGCTGTGATGGACGAGTCTCATAAATAGAAAGGTAACTGATACACAAAAGAAACTTGTAAAGGATTGCTACTGAATAAATTTGTTATTCATAAGAAGAATTTTAAAGAGAATTTTTGCAGGTCTATAATCTATATGCCTCGTATAACTTGTATGGCTTGAAGTGTGTTATGTACGGTTTGGTTTGTTTGTTTTACAATTATAAATACATATATATATACACAGAATTTATATTTCATTTTGCTGCAGTTTTTAAAGGCAAATCAAACAAACTGAAACTGGATTTCTATCTTCAGAGCTTTATCTTTCTATCTTGGCCATACAGCCAGAGCAATTATCATTAACCGAATGACGTTTCGCTTTGGAATCTTTAAACTCTAAACACTCTCCATGTGTTTAAACAGAACGAGCCAGGATTCGGCTTGCTGTTCGACATCGATGGAGTATTGGTGCGAGGAAAGACGCCTATCCCTGCAGCCAAAAAGGCTTTTCACAAGCTGGTGGACTCAAACGGCCAGTTCATCGTTCCTGTGGTGTTCGTCACAAATGCTGGGAACTGTCTGCGGCAAAAGAAAGCCGATCAGCTGTCTCACATACTGGGGGTTCCTGTGAGTAAACACACTACACAACACAGACCTAGATAACAAAATGTCAGGGTTGAAAACAATTGGGTTCTAATTACTGACATAACGGCCAGATCATTTCCTATTTATTTTCTTCTCAATTTGGTCACCACAAACCAGTTTCCCCAAACTAGCTACCTCCTGTAGTCTTATGAAAGCTAAGGAGGGTGAAAAGAAATGTGACACATTCAGAGAAAAGTGCTATCTATCTGCTTCCTTGTACACAGATGGGCATAACTGGCAATGTGGTGGCTAGGGTGAGAGTAATGCCGTCTACCCTACCCAGAGAGTTTTTCGTCCTTGGCTCCTGGTTCCAACAATCACACATTTCTGTCATAAAATTAGGGAGATTTACTGTCCTTCATTGTACTTGCATCCTTTAGAAGAACTGAAACTGATCTGACCAGTGACACTTGCACAGTCTTACAGTGACTTTGCCAGTGGTTTTCTAGTATGGCATGAAGTTCTCGTTAACTGTAGTCAAATGTAGAAGCATGCATCGAAAATGAAGGCGGCAAAGAACTAGTCAGCCCCAGAAAACTGAAAATATTCCCAGGCCCCATATTTAACACACAAAAAAGGGGAGAGGAACATTATTTTTTGCATTTGGTTGATTTATTTGCAAATAAATTGTAAACTCACGGATAGATTGTTTGTTATCCGGAAAGCGACTTGTGTATGTTTTAGTGCTGTTGTAAACTTGATCATTCTCCCACAGATCTCCCAAGATCAAGTCATGATGTCTCATAGTCCTCTGAGAATGTTCAGGAAATATCATGACAAGTGTGTGCTGGTATCAGGCCAAGGCCCAGTGCTGGACATTGCAAAAAAGTATCTTTTCAGTTTGTCCTGTGTATAACCATGTTTCTAACTATCGCATTACCCAGATTTTGTATATCTTCGATCACTGTACATCGTCACTGATCTCTGTTTCAGCCCCGGGTGAATGTCTGTGTTTTTGCTGAAACTGAAACACATTTCTCAGTTTACATCTTCGGAAATTGTGCCATAGCCGACAGAAATAGCAGCCATGATGTCAGGGGTTCTTGTAAATGGAGTGATTATTGACAATTATGTGTTATTAAGCATTACTCTAAATTATGTTCCAAACATTAACTTTCAAGTTGTTATTCAAATTGATTTAAATGGACGGTTTTACACGATCATGAAATATGTTTCTAACCTCAATACTCCTAATGCACTTCAGTGAAATGAGCTTCAGAAAGCCAAGAGTGTTCAGCAATTTACAGAAAAAGGCACATGTCTTGCTGAAAATAATCACTTTTTAAGAGGATGTTGTTTATAGCATCACCTGATCTTTTGAGAACAAGAACGGTGTTTGGCAAAAGCTACTTGTAAAATGTGAAATGATACTTTACAGAAACACGTATTCATTTATTCATTCATTTATTTTAGATAACCGCTTTAACCTGTGCCAGGACCAGTTCTCAGGTTGTCCAGGTGTCTGTCCCTCCATGCGTCCATCTGAGAGACTCAGAGACAGTTGAATGTTTGTAGGATTTATATGGAATTATCAGATGTACTGATTAGATTTTGGAAAAGATCCAGACAGGGTCAAGATCACAGCAAGGTCAAATGTCTGAAATACTTTTTTCTGTTTGAATTATATTATTATAGAGATAGAGGTAGAGGCATGCTTGTCGCTGCCATTTATGTCGAATTCTACTTATTGTTTTCAATCTCATCACAGTAGTAAGTTGAAGCACTATCAGTTTTAAGACTTTGGGAGCCTTCTCAAACAAGGATTTAGTTAAATGTTTGTAATCGTGTATAACTTTGTGTAACGTTATGGAATTTTTATCCCCCACACCATTGGGTTCTAATTGTTTTGAGAATGTGACCCTCCTTTAATTGTTTCCACGTACAATCACTCACTCTGTATTTGCTTCTAGCTGGCTAGTGATGGTGGTAGTGCCTAGGTGGTAGCTAATATTAACTTTCTGTTAACTGAGTAACTTCAATTTTCATATCATGGATACACATTAAGGTTTGTGTCTGTTGCTTGCATACTGAAGCTTTCGTGATGATTGATGAACCCTGATACAAATTTGTTAATAATTACTATTTATAGTTAGAATATATTAGAATAGGACATTTTGTTTTTTTTGTCTTGCACGAGTACCTAGACAGAATTTAACGAGTGCTTATGTAACGCACCACACTTTTGTGTGATTTCGTGACCAAGGCATATCTGCTCTGAAGCAGTGAGGAACTTATCTTTTAAAATCAAGTGTTTCAGTTTTACTGTACAGACAATCAGATGCAAGTGTTGCAACACTTTGCTTTTTAATGTGTGAATCCCTTCTTTATCTAAAAAGCCTAGGCAGAGTCCACGATTGCTACACATCAGGAAATAGCATGTGCTTTGATTAGATTAGTGTTGTGCAAGCTGCACAGAGAGTGTTCCTACATACGAATTTAACTTCCTAAAGGAACATGAATCTGTAAAACCGGAATGTGGATAGTGAGAAGCCGAGGTCATCATAAACAGAACACAAGCTGTACATTGTGTATAAATCTGTGGCTTGTTCTCCGAGCCGGATCGAACACTGCGTATCTCTGATCCGTAAACTGACCAGACCTTATTCCCATAGAAAAGCAATAGAGTTATTTAATATACCAAAATAGGCACCATGATGTCCTGCTGAACTGCACACTCAAGGCTAAAATTGACACACTGATAGAACTTTTACCTGACAGGATTGGCACTGTTAGGGAAGTATTAGGGGAAGAAGTGACACTTGTGATTCAATCTCAGCCAAAGAGGGTATATTTTGTTGTTTGGGGTATATCAGGGGCTTTTCAGGTTGAGCGAGCATGTTACAATCAGAGCAGAATGCAGTCTCTGGTGAGCTGGTTATTTAGAGATACACAAATTTTAATAGCATGGAGTGTAGTGTATTATATGTACAGTATGTTATATGGAAAAGTGAACACTATACAACACGATGTGTGGGCTTTCTTTAAAACCTAAAATATGGAAAGAAATATTCTTAGAGAAGTCTTTGGGAGAGCAAATATAATTAGACCCTAGGGAAAATAGAGTTTTAAAAAGAAACTAGATTCTCAGGGGAAATATGCACTCTACGTAAAGTCAGTGAAGCAGGAAATTTGTTTTATAATTTAGTAAATTTAAATTTATAATTTTGTCGTCTTAATATTGAATACTACTACATTGTGTTTATTACAATGTCTGCCTGATGAAAGTTACCCACTTGAAATGATCCAGCCCAGTCGTACTCTCAGTACTATGCAAACCAGCCTCAAAATCATTTACACCATCTAAATGTAAAGAAATTTGTATCAGGTTCACAGATATCAATCACACATATCAATATTTTCCTTAACCTGTGCCCTTAGCTTGGGCTTTACCAAAGTGGTCAGTATCGATATGGTAAGAGAATCATTCCCCCTGCTGGACATGGTGGACCATAACCGACGACCCAAAGTGCCGGTGAGTGATTTGCCTTTATTCTGATCTATTGTTTATAGGAAAATTAAACCTAAAATATGGTGTATATAATATATATGGAAAAGATTTTACTCATCACACACATTAAATACAGTGAGGAGAATTAACTACAAAGACACATTTGTTATTTAATACTAACAATGCTTGTATTGTAACAAACTGTTCATGCTAATTGCACCTGGTTTCATTATAAAAGATGCTGCCATTGTTTAGGAAGATTTCCAGGAGTGATAATGAAGCTTCTTTAGAGAAAAAGTATTAAACAGTTGAAGATTATTTGGCAAGAGGAACCGGCCACAATTGAACCACAGTGCTGCAAAGAAAATTACTTCTTGCCATAGAGGTCTCAAACATATAACCGCCAACAAAACCTTTGCACTAAACTTCTAACCTTGGTCATTTGTGTTGCCCAAATACTGAAAGAAGCAGAATACTTACCCCGAACTGTCTTGACCACCCCTAAATCCCACACCCCTCGTCCCCATCAGACACATCCAGCTCGCACGAACAACATTGTCTTTCCAATATTGTTGATACTCATTATATCTGCTCCGGATTGTCCTTGTAGTCATTTTTAGTTCTGCTACTTTCACATTTCTGTTCAGATATGAAGAGTAGCCAGAGGTTATATATTACACTTCTTGTTTTCACATGTACATTACTCTATACTGTCCTGTAGAGCTTCATTCTAACCTGAAGCTGGCTAGATGTATACCGAGGGGAGATTTGTGTTTCTCTGTGTGAAAGCATTGTGATAGGTCAATGCATATCATTTTCATTATGAAATTCAGGATCTCTGTGATCAGAATTAGACCAGAAGAGATATCAAGTCCATTTCTCTTTTGTTATTATTGCAGTCCTCACCTATTGTGAACCTCCCTAAGGTTGAAGGTAAGGTCCTTTTGTCGTTTTGTGTGATTCAGTGTTATAACTTTGATAACATGATTATTACATTCTAACTTCCCTGATCTGGCCAGTGTTATAGATGTATAGGCTTGATCACCAGTCTTAACCTAACCAATTATTAAAAGAGAAGTTCACTTCCAGAACAAAAATCTACAAATAATTTACTCACCCAATTGTCATCCAAGATCTTTCTTTCTTCAGTCGTAAAGAAATTATGTTTTTTGATGAAAACATATATTCTCCATGTAATGGTGCTCTGTAGTTCCGACTACATCACATATGACCTTTCGACGTGATTACATAGTACGTAGTGTCGCACACGCACATCCAAGTGCTAGTGCTGGACAAGCTTTTGTTGATAAAGTATACAATTTTTTAATTTTCTAAGAAAATGACCGCTAGATAAGACCATTCTTCCTTGGCTGGGATCGTTTAGAAGTTCAAACATATGGGCATCATAGAAGTCCACTATATGGAGAAAAATTCCTCACAAAACATGATTTCTTTACGACTGAAAAAAGAAAGACATGAACGCCTTGGATGACAAGGGGGTGAGGAAATTATTCGTAAATTTTTTGTTTTGGAAGTGAACTTCTCCTTTAATAATAATTGAATGGTTTGCCTTCTCCATTCTTTAACAAAGTCCCATCAGTAACAATAAAGAGGCAAAAAAAACCCTGCCATGACGGTTCCTGTAAATGAGTTGGTGAATTAGAATAATGGCGTTAATATAAACCTAGGACTTTCCTTGCAGAATAATGAATAGATGAATTCATTTATTAATTCAGTTGTGATGTAACCGACTTCTGACCGAGATTTCCACGTAATAACGTTTCTTTACTGCTCCTTTCTGCTCCAGCTGTGATCCTCTTTGGAGAGCCAGTTAGATGGGAGACCAACCTGCAGCTAATTATCGATATCTTACTGACCGGTGGGAATCTGACTAATGTGTATGAAACATCCCACTCCTCCCACCTGCCTCTCTTAGCATGTAACATGGACCTCATGTGGATGGCAGAAGCCCAGGCTCCAAGGTAACTGTTACACTGATCAATTCAGGTATGCGATAGCAACGCAAACCATACAACATGGGTACAATAAGAGCTTTGGATAATAACAGTGTAAAACAATCTTAGGAGCAGCACTTCCTGTTGGGTAAGAACAAAATATTCGTGATAATAGCTAGAAATTTGCTGTAGGTTTAATAGCATGTTTTTCCATCGTTGATCAAAGCCCTGAAGGCTTCCTGGTATGAAACTAGAAAAAAAACATCCGAGAGTAGTTTGCGTAACCGAAACGTGATTGATATTTTTCCAGAACTTTGTTTTGATAGCTCCCTGTTCTTCATGATACTATTTGTTTAGGTATGGTCTCTAACAAACTCTGAAGCCTTCCAGGAAACAGGTGTAATTGCATGTACTGAGATCACATGACACTTGACATAATAGCACATGCATGGAATCCTTTTGACTATATTTATATATGTGACGACTGATGACAACTGGTTTCACCAGAACTATTTTAGGTGTTTCACAACAGCATGGGTGAATATTTGTGCAGTCACAACTTTTACATTTTGTATTTTGCAAATGATTTAGATATTTTTCCCCCTCTTCTCAGGAATATGACATGATCATAAACTACAAAATCAAGGGGGGTGAATACTTATGCAAGGCACCGTATAGGCACTTCAGTGCTTTGCAGAAAACTTAAACTCAATTCTGACTAATATGTCCCTGGTGGATCAAGAAAACGCAGCATGTGCTACACACTCCTGAGATATTTGTAGTGGCCAATTCCCTGTTGTTTATTAAGTATTTAAGTATCTTTTCCTGTTGACAGATTTGGTCACGGCACATTCATGGTGTGCCTGGAGAACATCTACAAGAAGATCACAGGCCGGGAGTTGAAGTATGAGGCCCTGATGGGGAAACCCAGTGAGCTGACTTATCATTACGCTGAGTATCTGATCAGAACACAGGCTGCAGAGAGAGGCTGGAGATCACCAATTACATCGCTCTACGCTGTCGGGTAAGAGGATCACTCGACCATACCATCTTTTTTTAGACTGCCCAAGTCAATCACCAGACCTTAACCCTAATGAGCAGCATTTCACCTCCTGAAAAGGAGACTGAAGGTAGAAGCCCCCCTAAAACCAGTGTTGGGGAGAAACTAGTTACATTTAACGGCGTTACGTAACTTATGTAACAAAATAAATGTAACAGTAACTCGTTACAGTTACTTAGAAAAATATGTAATTAAAATTACAGTTACTTATGAAAATGTTAAAGATTACAAATAGAGTTACATCTGAATATTCTCTTTAAAAAAACTAGTATATGTTGAATAAATATTAATTTGTTGTTAGAGTTTGTTAAAGCGGTGCTATTCTGATGATTTCGATTGATTCTCTGGTTTGAATTTGCGGCGCGTCTGCCAATTACGTTAATCCACATTGCCTCAGAAAGCTTTAGGCTAATACACTGTCTGAGAGTTACCACCATGGCGAGTGTTAAAAATGCATTTCAGTCCTGGAAATTTAAAAATAATTTCATCCTAAAATCCAATAAGGGGCAAATATAACAGTTCAGTGGGAAATTAGTTTGCCGGCTGTTAAAATGCTTTCAGCATCAAAGGCTTCAGTGTTGAACCTGAGGAAGCATCTGCAGGTATGTAACCTAGCCTTTCTTTATTTTATAATATATTTAAAATGTAAACATTTTTTGTAATTATTGTGAGTGTACAGAAATAAAAACAGACCCTTTAGTTTCAAAAGATATATTACTCGTTTCTGTATAATAAAAAGTGACGGAGTGGTCAGTTGATTTACTGTAGCTGCTATGTGGAAAAAATCCACTAAAACGCGCCTGCGCTTTCATCGAGCCCATAGAGTACTCAATACCTGTATTCATAACATTCAGAACAAATTAGCTAGTCTGCTAGCCATGGGTGTCGCTAGGCCATGTTAAAGCCCTCCTAACATTTTCTACTCAGTCCCCCTAAAATTCTGCGATTGTCCATAAACTGTACACGAATAAGTGATCTCCTCAGTCCCCTTTAAATGTCATATGAAAACTTCGGCTCTTCCCCGTCTTTCAGCACGTTCTTCAATCCGCCGACCGCGGCGTCACAGAGCAAGGGTCAGAGGACAAGTGTGTGTGTGTGTGTGTGTGTGTGTGTGTGATCAGGAAGACTCGTATTTGGCTTGTTCAGTACTCAAATGTTATACACATCTATGCAATACAGTGGAATGCTGCATTACGTTTACCATACTACCCTGTTAGTCAAACCTTTATTTTATTATTTATTTATTAATTATTTATTTTTACTATTATACCCTCATTGGGGACTGAGCCCCCCTTAAATGAAAATCCTAAAATCGTCCCTGCTGCTAGCTACCTTTACCAGGCACACTTCTATTTATGAACCCTTTGACAGAAAATATATAGCTCACACTTTTCCTCCTTGAAAATGTGTTGGTAATGTCAGATCTAATAATAACTTAGTTATTTTAGCTCTGTAGCGTGCATTATGATGACTCTTTTCAGATTATGTTTTTTTTTCCTAGGCATTGTTACTTGCCAGTGTGTCCTGTCATAGCAAAGATTTGATTCCTAAAACAGTATTAAACAATTTTTGTTATGAAGTCTGGTTTTCTGTTGGCTGTGCTTAAAATGAAATGAATATAATCTTAATTCAAGTGATTAAAGATTTAAAATTCTAACAGTAAACAGAGTTGAGTACGACTGTAAGGTTAACCCTGCCTGGTATAAATGTTTGGAAATGACTTCGTTGAAAATATCCATTAGAAACTTAAAAGTAATCAAATGTAATCATTTACTTTACTTTTATGAAGTAATTGAAAAGTTACACTACTTATTACATTTTAAACAGAGTAACTTGTAATCTGTAACCTATTACATTTCCAAAGTAACCTACCCAACACTGCCTAAAACAAACAACTAAAATAAGCTGTGGTAAAAAGCCTGGAATAGCATCTTGTGTGCCAAATGTTCTAAGTCACACAGAACAGCTAGATGTAAACACAAATGAAAGCTGACCTTCTGATCTATCATCTCATGTTAATCTTTTGCTTTTAAACCCTAACGTCTTAAATGTAAAAACAAATGAATTGCCCTTGCTGTTCCAATACTTTCAGAGGGGACTCTATGTAAAGAGTAAAACATGACAGGACATGCTGATAATATGAAAATGATAAGTGAACTAATACAAAGTTTACAGCTTAAATTAGTGTCAGAGCTACTGTTATAGAAAATAAATGAAACTAATTAGATTTGAGCCTTCAACACCCGTGTGGTATAAAAAGATTTGTAATAGTATTGTTTCGTGTTTACTGGAATTGTCTAGAATCTGAAATATTTTCTGAAAATGTGTTTTTCCACGACCCAAACAAACCTTATTTCTGAACACATCAGGGACAACCTCATGACTGACATCTACGGTGCCAATCTCTACAACCGCTACCTCGAGGAACGGCTAAGCAGGAAGAGCGGCAAAGCCATGCAGCAAGCTCTGGCGGGCACAGGAGCGGCAGTGTCTCAGGACATGGACACGGACAACGACTGGGAGAGCGAATTAGCGTCTCCTTCTGCCACATCCTGCAAGTCCATCCTGGTATGTACAGGCGTGTATAACCCACACACCGAGCTGCTCCAAGACCCTAACCAGTGCATCAAAGAGACTGTGTTCCACGGACACCGCGACTTCCACTTCGACCCCGCACTGATCGAGCCGGGCAACGTCGTCCAGGACGTCCACGCTGCTGTCGAACTTATTTTTGAAATGGAAAAATTCACAGCGGAGGTTTAGTCACCTAAAAACACTGAATACTAGACCGTTAAGCTTCTACTCTGTATTTCAGTAAATATCTCATAGTAAGGACAGGAGGTGATGAATATGTCCATAAAGCACAATGCTAAGACACTGTGGTATTTTAGACACATATACCAGATAAACAGAGATGATAAAAGGCTTACAGGACTGTAACGACACTTCAGGACCAACGAATTAGATATCTTTTCCTTTGTTCGTGTGTTTTTCAACACAGCGTGACTAAGGAAATTGTCTGTTTTCTTATTTTACAATATGTTACTGAAAAACCTTTTTTTTAAATGGCCAACATTATCATTTCTGTTATAACGTTTAAGAGTAAATGAGCCAAACATCAAATCAAACAGGTAAGGTCTTCACGTTTATTTTATTTAAAGGACATTTCCTTTATTTTATTTTTTTTCAAATTTAGGAAATATTTTAATCCAGAGAAAATTATTATTATTATTATTATTATTATTATTATTAAACCAACATTTGTTCAAGAAATGTCTGTTTTTAAATTGACCATTACAAACAGCCACATTCATCTTTTGTTTTTTAAGCTGGAATTTCTATTGATGTACTGTTAAGCTCCTGAGGTTTTACATTATTTGTATTTCATTTATTAAGTTATTGTTACATTTCTGCACTACTGTTTGGTCAGTTGAGGCTGCCGATCTGTCCTGTGTCTGTGGCCTGTCCGAGCACACCACCACTGAATTATTCCGCCTTTCTTTCACAGTGCCTTACAGAGCTATGAGACTTGTTCTATATGTCGTGCACATTGTACAGGCATGAAAAACTATGAATTATATCGAATCCATTAGATTTCTTATACGTGGTGTTAATCCTATAGATTTGAATCGAACCTCAAGACAATTGACCTCATAGCTAAATATTCACTAAAGGCACACAGAAAGAAAGTGCTCCCACTTGAAACAGGACTGCATGTGCGATGTCTTTCTTTTCTCTTCGAAACTGTGTAAGGTGTTAAGAAAAATGAAATGGTAATAAAGTGTAATAAAATGTCTCTCTCACTCAAAGCATAAAGTCTCAGGCATGTAATTCATTGTGAAGCTGCAACCTTGTGTGATGTCTTGTTTTCAACCTTCCTACCTCTACTGGCTTCCTGTAGCTGCCCACATACACTCATACTTGCCTAAAAAAAACATACCTTTAAAGAAATGATCACTCCTCCATCACCGCTCGACTGGTCCCACAATCAAGACATGCATCAAGATCTGTTCTGGCACAGATCGGTTCTAGATGTCCGAACAGCTGAGTCACTGCTGAGACATCTCTTTCTTTTAAAGTACTTGAATAAGCAAAGTGCACAAAATTTTAACTGAATATGTGCACTGGAATTAACAAAAACAAACGTGTACATACAGCATAACATTATGAGCACTGAGAGGTGAAGTGAGTAACACTGATGATCTCCTCATCATGGCACCTGTTAGTGGGTGGGATATATTAGGCAGCAGGTCCTCAAAGTTGATGTGTTAGAAGCAGGAAAAATGGGCAAGAGTAAGGATTTGAGCGAGTTTGACGAAGGGCCAAATTGTGATGGCTAGATGACTGGATCAGAGCATCTCCAAAACTGCAGCTCTTGTGGGGTGTTCCCGGTCCGCAGTGGTCAGTATCTATCAAAAGTGGTCCAAGGAAGGAACACTGGTGAATCGGCGACAGGGTCATGGGCAGTCAAGGCTCATTGATGCATGTGAGGAGCGAAGGCTGGCCCGTGTGATCCGATCCAACAGACGAGCTACTGTTGCTCAGATTGCTGAAGAAGTTAATGCTGGTTCTGATAGAAAGGTGTCAGAATACACAGTGCATGACGGGTCAGGGCTGTTTTGGCAGCGAAAGGGGGACCAACACAATATTAGGCAGGTAGTCATAATGTTATGCCTGATCAGTGTATATTTATTTCCCCTCATCTGTCTACAAAGCATCAAATTAAAAAAAAAAAGAAGAGTAGAGTAACTACAGTCACACTCAGCATTGATGCTCCAACAGTTTTATTCATAAAATAACACACTGAGAATTCAATATGAACAGCTAGCATTCAGAACATTAAATTATTGTGCATACAAATAAAAACGAAAAAAAATGTAATTGTTCGAATCAAACATTCAGATAAAAATGCATAGTTACATTTTATATACCTAGAAAAAGACTAAATCATCATTCCAACAATATCCAAACTGTATTAAAGGCACTTAACACAACTGCACCAGAATCACTTCTTCACCATTCACTCTCAAGCCCGTGGCTCTGTCTCCAAAACCAAGTATAAACTGTATTTCATCACAAAAATGCAAAATGTAATGAATCTTCTTCAGACTGTAAAAGTACTCTGCAAAAAAAAAAAAGTCCTTTATATACTGTGTATAAATTACGTGTCCTAAAAAATATTTACTAGAAATATTAAACATGTATTAAAGTGATTTCTAAACCTTCGTTCATGACATAAATAATATAAATATGTGTCTTGAGATGCAATTAGTCCTTTAACCTCCTTTTCGGTTATTGCATGAGATCAATAAACATCCTAATAAAAAAAAATAATAATAAAAAAGTTTCTTAATTACTTAATAATATGGCCCCTTTCATTTTAACCAGTCTGCATGGAATTTATTTATTTTATTTTATTTTTTACATATATAGGAAATATTATAGGAAAAGAAAAACATAAAAAAGCTTTGCAAAAAAATCTCATGGAAAAAGTGTAAAATTTATTCCACCATTTATTTCAGCTTTCCCTTATTTATATGCTATTTACTCTTAATATACTGTTTTTTAATGCTAACAATACAGACAGGGTTTCTAAACACTATAAGCCGGACATGTTGTCCAGTTTAAGACGACGAGACATGGGATGCTAATCTGTCTTCGGGTAATTATTCCAGTAAGCACAAAGACGTGAGCGAAAGAGTTTCAAGGAACGTAGGAAAAAATTGCTTGTGGTCATTATACAGGATGTCAAACTTAAAATGGGCCAATAAAGTATGTATATATAGTAAGGAAACACTGATTTTACAGTTTTATACAACCGGGATAGCAGAGTTCTGAGTAAAGTGTATTCGATATGAATCCTCGACTCTCTGCAGGCTTCAGTTGCAGAGTTATGAGAGTATTGTGAGGAATTCTGCTGTTGTGCTGAAAGACAAGTGCTGAATCAGACGACATGGAAATTTTCCCTACCATGTCACCTCTGGCATGCTCATTAGGTCTCTCTCTCTCTAAACCTTTATCTAAAGGAATAGACGTATCACGAACACAACTCTGTGACCCGGTTTGTGATACGTCTATTGTCGAAGGTGCTATGCAATTAAAATGTATTTAAAAAGTTTATAAAGTACCACGATAGATTGGATTGGAGAATGTCATATACCGGATGGTCAAATATAGATTGTTCCAATATCAATGCAGTGTTTTAGCTCCGAGTTGGCCTCAAACCTGAAGCTTCTGGGGTTTTTTGGGCCACTTTAAGATCCAAGGCTGTGCATACGTGAAAGTTCAGCCAAAGGTTCAGCTTGTACAATGTCACATTCATGCTACATTCACACATACAGAAGTTTTAGCACTGGATGTGGGCAGTCGCTGTACTGCGAAATCACAAGTAAGCGTTCCTACTGCTGGTTGGTTTAGTAATATAGTAGTGTTTGGGGCAGTGGTGGCTGAAGTGGTCAAGGCTCTGGGTTGTTGATTAGAGGATCAGGGGTTCAACTCAACTGCTGGGCAATTGAGCAAGGCCTTTAACCGTCTCTCCTCCAGGGGGGGCTGTATCATAGCTGCCCCTACACTCTGACCCCAGCTTTCTCAGCTGGGATACATGAAGAAAAGAATTCCACTGTGCTGTAATGTAGTTGTGCGGAAATTAAAGGCATCTTGCCTTTGTTACTTTGCCACGGATCACTCCACTGTCTTTTCACCAAGTCGCTCCATATTTACACAAAACTTTGGGCTAAGACTAAATCCTCTCACCAATGCTGTTGCTCATGTCACCAGGTCTTGCTGAAAAGGTTGTTTTGTCGCTGTGATTTTCTGTACATGTGAATGTAGGCAATACTTTAATTGTATCTCATAAGCCAGGATATGTTTGGTGTCTGATGAAATGTAACAGTCTGGAAATCCCACAACTTTGAGTCTTGACACTCGTCTCAAACCTCATCGTTCACTAATCTCAAGTCTTAAAAACTCAGGGGCGGTGGGTGTGCTGGTGGACTTTCTTTAAGTATCTACTTTTAAACATATTGCTTAAAAAATCCCAATATTTTTACTGTGATCTATCAAGTGGGTGGACAGTAGAAGCTGGCATCTTGCTGGTGAAATCATTTTTCTTCCTCAACACATAGTGCGATGTCAATCCATGTGAATATCACACTCAAGCAGGAAATATGACCCCAGACATGTGTATTAAAGGTGGGGTAGATAAATATATAGTTCTCATTTGACTCGTTCTTTTAAAACCTAGCAGACTATTTCTAATCAGACTTTATTCTGTTACTTTAATATACTGTGTATGAACAAATTGTACTATTGAGCTGGACAGGATTGTGCGTGATGTGTAATGCAGAACTAAAGAAGATAAGTTTGGAATATATTCATATCTACACTTGGGAGGTGTCTCAATCAGCAACCTAGCTCCCTAGCTTTGTAAATCAGTCTACTTTCTATGGTAAGGATCCTGGCTCACTGCACAATGGGACACTGATGATTCGGGTTAGGGTTAATTTCCAGAGACATGATTTATCAGCGACATGCAGTGATGATATCGTTTCGGCATTTTTTGTTTAAAATGCATTATGAAAAATAATTTCTGTCATGGTACTTAAAGCAGGATTGTGATTCTACATTGGTGGATTTTTTTGTTCCAAAAATCATTAAACACTAGACTAGACAAGTCGTTAGACTCAAACAAACTGTATAAAGAACATCCAATAAAGTTAAAAATCACTTATGCTGGAATTCATTTGAGATCTGCAACGACAATAACAAGCTACTTACATACACTATATTGCCAAAAGTTTTGGGACATTCCTCCAAATCACTGAATTCAGGTGTTGTTTTTCAGGGGTTGGGTTTGGCCCCTTAGTTCCAGTGAAAGGAACTCTTAATGCTTCAGCTTCATTCCAAGACATTTTGGACAATTTCATGCTCCCAACTTTGTGGGGACAGTTGAGGAATGACCCCTTCCTGTTCCAACATGACTGTACACCAGTGCACAAAGCAAGGTCCATAAAGACATGGACGAGCGATTTTGGTGTAAAGGAGCTTCAAAGAATCCTGACCTCAACCTGATAGAACACCTTTGGGATGAATTAGATGCCTTCGCGTCCAACATCAGTGCCTGACCTCACAAATGTGCTTCTAGAGCAAATGTCAAAAAATTTCCATGAACACTGCTAAACCTTGTGGAAAGCCTTCCCTGAAGAGTTGAAGCTGTTTGTCGATAGCTTCAAAGGGCGGGCCAACGCCATATTACATTCATGTGCATGTAAAGGTAGACGTCCCAAAACTTTTGGCAATATAAGTGTACATAGACAAAGCTGGCTGAGAATTTGTCCATAGTTTGTTTTTTTTTTTTTCCCCATTTTCAGTTTGATGGATGCTCCCTGTTTTGTGGGATTTTTCTTTTTAGGGAGTAAATGTTCCAGTGCACTGAAAGATTGTGACTGACTACAGAACTAGGAAGCTGATTGAGATGCACCCTGGAAGCACATTGTGCATGCTTCTTGCCTAATTTTTTGGTTGATTCATTAAAGGCAATTCACTGCTGTCTCTTGGTAACCGGTGCTCACTGCGATGTAATGATACAAATTTAAAGCAGCAGATTCAGTACTAACAATCAGGAGATAAATCTAACACCTGGAGAGAACAGTGGCATGGGAGACTATTCTCACCTTATTCTGCTTTCTCCAGATTGAATTGGCGAGTAAAACAGACGCTTTACGTTTATCACATTTAGCTACAGCTCATGTGAAGCTAGTCTGAGACTTTCAGGCAACCAGATCAAACCGGAATGGTTTCATACTTGGCTGAAACCTGATCTTTTCTCTTATTGTCATAGACAGATCGTCAAAGTTCCTATAAGATCCAAGCGGCAGCTACCTTAGTCTGTGATTTGTTTCACAACTCCCTTTACTACGTCTTTCTTAAAACTCAGTTACTTGTGAGCCCGATATGGCCGACTACCTCTCCCTGAAAATCGGAGGTTTAGATCAGTTAATCAATTAACGATTGACAAATTTGGTCAACACTGACGATGATTCACACAAAGGAGCCCTGTGATGAATTACAGGCCAGCATGGCTAAGAACAGGGACAACAAAGTGAAAACTATAACCAGCATCAACAGCTGCTGCAGCTCCAGGCGTCGCCGCTCACGTCCTTGCTGTTGAGTTTGAAGCTGTCAGTTACACTGTCTCTGAACACGGGCCCGCCGTGTCTCAACATCAGCTCGGCTGCCATTTTATTAAATGCTTCGTCCACGTTGCTGGAGTCTTTGGCGGACGTTTCGATGGCGCTAATGAAGTCCAGCTGGTGAGCCATCACCTGAGCTTCCTCCAAGGAAACAGCACGGTCCTCCGTTAAGTCCGATTTATTACCTGTCCGAACAGAAACAAGGTTTAGTTAAGTTTAGTAAAATTTTAGCAGTAAAAGGAGACTAATGTTGCTACAACATAATGGAAATGTATTTCACCCAAAACATGTAAACATCATCTTCACATCACATCCACATTCAAGTCACACAGACTTGCCGACGTAGTTGAACTTTAACCTGAATGATGTAACATTATGAGGAAGGCTTTTTCCCTAGATCATACATTTCAAATTCTGAAGATATATGAAAACAGAACTTCCCAAATTTGGCCACCTGGCATTTCCAACCCACCAACCCAGATCATATGACAGCTCAACCAGTAGGATAAAGCCTAAGTGCTGTGTCACAGTGCAGCATAACACACTCGCAGAAAAGTGCTATCCACCCTCTCCCACACACATGAGCTCACAGAAACCCACAATTGTGCTGCTCTGATTGACAGGGCAGAGTCAGCATACCATTTCTTCACACCAGAGATCATGGCCAATTTTGCTCTCTTGTCTCTCTAAGCTGCACAATATTGCCAAGTGCCATGCTCCCAAATTTGTGGGAACAGTCTGGGGATGGGCCCTTCCTGTTCCAACATGACTGCGTGGTTGAGGGTTGAGGTCAGGACTCAAGTTCCTCCACACCAAACTCGCTCATCCTTGTCTTTATGGACTTTGCTTTGTGCACTGGTGTGAGGTCATGTTGGAACAGGAAAGGGTCATCCCCAAACTGTTCCCACAAAGTTGGGAGCATGAAATTGTCCAAAATGTCTTGGTATGAAGCTGAAGCATTAAGAGTTCCTTTCACTGGAACTAAGGGGCCGAGCCCAACCCCTGAAAAACAACACCTGGAATCAATGATTTGGAGGGGTGTCCAAAAACTTTTGCCAATATAGTGTATATTATTAACAACAAGATTCATAATAATATATATATAAAAAAAAAAAAAGTCTTTACTGACCTATTAAAAGGGTGGCGATGTTTGAACCACCATATTTCTTGACGTCCTCCATCCATTTGGGCACAGCCATGAAGGTTGCTTTCTTGGTGATGTCGTATGTGATTATGGCGCCGTTTGTGCTGCGGTAGTAGCTCTGTGTGATGGTCCGAAACCTCTCTTGTCCTGCTGTGTCCCAAATCTGCAACTGTTCAACAGAAAAATGAATCTTCAGTAACCCAGTAACACTGCACGCATGGGGGAATTCACTCTGGAAGGTACACCACGCGGAATTAAGGGTAACATTCATTCATGCCTTGTGACGATTTAGCATAGCCCGTCCTCCTGCCGCTGGGTTTTTGGAAACCAGGGAATCTGGAGGAAACCCAGGCGAGAGAAACACATGGAAAACAAATGAAAATCCACACAGACAGTAACTCCAGGTCAGGATCAAACCTAATGCAGTTACAATAGTAACTTGGAGCAAAATATGTTATGATCTCCGCCATGATGAGGTTTTGACATTGGTTACTATTTCTAGTAGATTTTCGAAGGGCTAATTTTCGCAATGTCTCACACGATGGAGGAGGAGTTTTGTTGCAGTCCTGTGTTAATTCTAAAGACTAATGTGCAAGGGTTTTTCCTTTAAGGAGTGTAATGACTGTAGTGGTTTTAGGACACAATATCACAATAGTTTCATGCAATTTAACATTTCACTTTCAACTATTTCATCCACAGAAATATGATGTACTTAATACCCCAAAGAAGGAAAATGTTAATATTGTGAATGAACAGTTTGACAGCTATCACGAGATGTTTTAATGGATCAGAGACTGATTCCAATCCCGGTGATTTCTTCTGTGTTAAAACAGTTTAGAAACAAGTTGGCAAACAAAAATGTTCTGATTTTTTGCTGAGTCATCCATTACGCTCTCTCTCTTTCTCTCTCTGACACACACACCTAACAAACTCACATGATGCCACTGTAAAGTCAGATAAGGAAGTATGAGCACCAGGTCTTCTCTGTGCTTTAGCAACTTAATTGCTTTTAGTGATTAACCTGAGAGACGTGTCGTCATTAGAAGCTGGGCAAAATCTCAGGCCACACCATCACGGGACGCTTCGGGTGAAAAGGGTCAACTGTACAGAACTGTTCAAGTTAATAAACTGACATCATATGAAATTACACAATGGCTTGAAACCTGATGCTGATGCAACCCTTCTAATATCACTGTCTTTTGTTAAAATGTTTTTCTTCAATATTGTTCATGAATAAAAGCAACACTTGTCTTTTATATCCGTTACATGCACCAAAGAGCACAGTAATATTTGATTCAGTTAAGATTTCTTTCTTTTGTAAAGTTTCCAGTCAACGTCACTTGAGGATTCAAGGAATCGTGTTCGCCTTTATGATTCGTCTCGGTTCATTGAACAGTGAGTCAAATAGGTTTCGACTCGTCTGATTCCCCACGCAGAGACGTGCTAAAATAACAGACATAACACGGCTCAAGTTAGAATTCTATCCCTACAGGTGTATCATACTGTCATTTCTATTCAGTCTATAGTCATAACTTAGCAGTCACTCTCAGTAGTTATAGTAGTTATCCTAGCAAGACCACATGTAACCTCACATCATAATATGCTAAGCACATCGTTTTAACAGTCTACGTACAAGCCTTTACAAGCATTTATAATAATTTCAAAAGAAAAAATATGAGGTAAATAAACAAAACATCCCAGAGAACAAGAATCGACTCGTTCAAAAAAAAGAACCGATTCATGTGTTAGACACCCACCTTGACTCTTTTCCCCTGAATTTCCATCGTCTTCATTGTAAAATCCACTCCGATCGTGTTGCCTTGCCTTTCGATAAAAGTCCCCGTCTTAAACCGCTGCACCACACAGGTTTTCCCCACACCGACATCCCCGACCAAAACTATTTTGAAGACGAAATCGTAAGTGTCGTCTGTTTCCAGTAACGACATGGCAGCGTGCGGTTTCTGCGGGTTAACGCTGGATATAAATCAGGTGGAAAGGTGTTACAGATTGTTTGTGTGTGTGTGTGTGTGTGTGTGTGTGTGTGCGCGCGCGCGCTGTGAAGGCTACATAAAAACAAAGTGACGTGGATCCATTGGCACCTGCAGAAACTCGCCAGACCCGGAACACGGAGCGGACGTGAACGTGTTTATTTTTTTTAAACGAGTCCCGCCCCCTGTGTTGTGATTGGCTGGATGGTCACACCGAGGATTTCACTGATATGAAGAGGTCAATGAATCACGCGACATGTGGGAAGATTCGAGAAATCTTCTCATCACTCCGACCCAAAACCTTGTCCTGTAATCTGATAGATCAGTTCTTACAAACTGGAAAATCTTACAAATCGAAATTCCTTTATTTCCTTTGCACGCACGACATGTTCCTGTATCCAAATGGATGGTTTTGCGCCAAGAGTACTCCAATTTCGACTTGTAATTCCCACTCGGACTTCCGACCTGACGGATTTTCCCGGTCTGACGGTTACCATATGACGTGATGTCACAAACCAGACACGTCACCAGCGCTGCTGCCATCTTTGCAAACAAATATATACATGTATGGTTAATATTTATTTTTTATATTTGTTTATTTGTTGGTTTTATACATACATGTATAGTTAATATTTATTTATTTATTTGATTGTATGTTTGTTTTTATTTGTTGGTTTTATATATATATATATATATATATATATATATATATATATATATATATATATATATATATATATATATATATATACATGTATAGTTAATTTTTTTTATTTATTTGTTGTTTGTATATGTACATTTTTAAAAAATGTATTTGTTGGTTTTATAAAATCATGTATAGTTAATATTTATTTATTTTTTATTTGTTTGTTGGTTGTATATGTACATGTATAGCTAATATTTATTTTTTAAATTCATTTATTTGTTGGTTTTATATGTACGTATATAGTTAATACTTTTTTTTTATTTATACTTGATTGTAGTTTACATGTATAGTTAATATTTATTTATTAATCAAGTAACATTCAATAAAAATTAAAAATTTTGTAGAAAATTGGAGAAAATTTTGTAGAAAATTTTGTAGTCAGGATAGTGAGTCTGCATGTGAACAATATGCATCTGAAGGAAAATTCAGGGTGTGGCTGATGAAATTCAGTAACACATGCAAACAGAAACATCAGCAGAGTAGATAAAGTTTTACATGTGTGAGTGTCTGATATATTGTCTGAATGTGTCTGAAATATTATAAAAATTATAGATTATAGATTGTATTATTTTGTTTTCTGTTTATTGATATTGCTTTGTTTTAAGCATGGAAAGAAAAATGCTGTTCGACAACTGAATAAAATAAAATAAAATAAAATAAAATGATAATAATAATAAACAGCAGATGTCAGTGTGTACATTTCACTAGCCACAGTAAGCGCCGCCGACGTTGCGCCGGCAGGATGTGACGTCAGAACCGCTAAAAATTTAAATTTCCTAACGGCTACTCGGCGGCGGCTGAAGGTAAAGTGTCTTCTGTATGTATTAAAAAAGACAATAATAATATAGATAAAGGTTTTTTACTGGGTTATTTTCAATCATGGCGAAAGAGAATTTGGACAAAAACGGTACAGTGTTTTATTCGTGTGTTTTCTGTTGTGTTTTTAAATAAGCAAGCTGTCAACAAGTGAGGGGTTAAGCGCTAAGGCTTTTTGTCCAGTTGGTGAATTCTCTATACATAAACATCTCTTTCAGATATTTAAAATTATAATATTTATTTGTTTATTACTTGTTTATAATTTATCATTTGTATTATGAATAGTTCCTTCGATTGTTTATAATATCATACGATATATATATATATATATATATATATATATATATATATATATATATATATATATATATATATAATCATTATATTTATTATTATACTACTCATTATATATATATATATATATATATATATATATATAATTTTTCTCATTCCAATGTTTAATAATGTCTCTAGAAACACTCAGAAAAGCTGGATGTAGTTGATGCATGTGATGTCTTTTATTCTAAAGGAACCATGATGGAGAATACGTTTCCAATATACAAGGTGGATGCCATTGTGCAGTTTTTTCGAACCGAAGTCTTGACAGGGCAAGAGGCGAAACATTTCACCAAAGGTGATATCACTCCAAATCCGAAGGTGAGCGTCATTTTCAGTCTTGCAGAGAATTAAATGATTTTCATGACCGAATCTTAGATGCTTTTTTTTTTTTATTATTATTATTTTGCAGGCAGATGTCAACCAGAGACTTTACATGAGAATCTTGCAGCTTGTATATCGCTTCAGGCTTGAGTGCCATTACCTGGTGAGTACTGCTAAATCATAAATAAATCACTGGTTGTTGCAGTGTGGCATATAGTAAAATGCCCTGATATCAAAATTGCAGTTTGGCTTTTTGTTCCTGATCCTTGGTGTTATGGACACTTCCAGGAAAAGAGTAGATTGATATTTGATGATTCATAACTATTCACAGTTGTGTGATTATCCAAGTACCCATGCATTAATACTCTTCGATCAAGCAACATATTCTGAGCACTGACAGGTGAAGTGAATAACACTGATTATCTCCTCATCATGGCACTTGTTAGTGGGTGGGATATATTAGGCAGCAAATGAACATTTTGTCCTCAAAGTTGATGTGTTAGAAGCAGGAAAAATGGGCAAGTGTAAGGATTTGAGTGAGTTTGATGAAGGGACAAATGTGATGGCTAGATGACTGGATCAGAGCATCTCCAAAACTGCAGCTCTTGTGGGGTGTTCCCGGTCTGCAGTGGTCAGTATCTATCAAAAGTGGTCTAAGGAAGGAACAGTGGTGAACCGGAGACAGGGTCATGGGCGGCCAAGGCTCATTCATGCACGTGGAGAGAGAAGGCTGGCCCGTGTGATCCGATCCAACAGACGAGCTACTGTTGCTCAAATTGCTTAAGAAGTTAATGCTGGTTCTGATAGAAAGGTGTCAGAATACACAGTTTGTTGTTTATGGGGCTGTATAGCTGTGGAACAGTCAGGGTGCCCATGCTGAACCCCTGTGCACCGCCGAAAGCAGCAACACTGTGCATGTGAGCATCAGAACTGGACCACCGATGGAAGAAGATGGCCTGGTCTGATGAATCATGTTTTCTTTTATATCACGTGGATGGCTGGGTGCATGTGTGTCGCTTACCCGGGGAACACATGGCAGCAGGATGCACTATGGGAAGAAGGCAAGCCAGCAGAATCAGTGTTGTGCTTTAGGCAATGTTCTGCTGGGGAACCTTGTGTCCTGCCATCCAAGTGGATGTTACTTTGACACGTACCACCTACCTAAGCATTGTTGCAGACCATGTACACCCTTTCATGGAAACGGTATTCCCTGATGGCTGTGGCCTCTTTCAGCAGGATAATGCGTTGTGCCATAAAGCAAAAATAGTTCAGGAATGGTTTGATGAGCACAGGAACTAGTTTGAGGTATTGACTTGGACTCTAAATTCCTCAGATCTCAATCGACTTGAGCATCTGTGGGATGTGCTGAACAAACAAGTCCGATCCATGGAGTCCCCACCTCACAACTTGGAGGCCTTAAAGGATCCTCAGGGACAGCACACCTTCAGGGATCTAGTGGAGTACATGCCTCGAAGGGCCAGGGCTGTTTTGGCAGCAAAAGGGGGATCAACACAGTATTAGGCAGGTGATCATGGGATTTTTAACGCACTGGTGAACTTTATGTTGAAATATTTTTTTATTTATATGTATATAAAAAGAAAGAATCATGGATTCTGAATATAAGCAGCTGATTAGAGATGATTTTTCCCCTTTGTAGTTTTAATCATTTTATGTAGCTGTTCCTGGCATTACTACCAAACCTGTGCTTTAGGTGTAGGGAACAGTGTATGAATCTGAACAAGCACAGAAGTGACTTCTTTTCTTCTCAGCCACTTACTAAACAGCTATCATTTGGAGTGTTTGTGTTTTGTTTGCAGTGCAGTCATAGGTGCAGTTGTGGTGAGAAGTGTTGCATGTTTTTACACAACTTTGCTGTATGTGGCAGTTTTGTTAGGCAGTTAGGTGTTGAGTTCATTTTAATGCTAAAACACTGCTTTGGAACAGTTTCAGTATTCACTCATAAGTGTAGCTTTTTAAATCCTCTGGCAAAGTAGGAATTTATGGTATTTAACTGAACTGCTACTCTTGGTCAATGCTTATGTGACGGATCCTCTGTATCTAAAACATTTCAATAATAAAAGCCATGTTGAGGCAGGATTTAGTTGAATTTTATGGGCACAGTTTGTGGTCATCAGACTCGCCATGTGAATGCACCATGGCTTTACTGCTCCTTGAGGCTCTTCTTATACTAGTAATTAAAAGCTGTGTGTGGTTTGAAAAGTTTTACTGATGGAGTTGCCAAGATCCAATTAAGGTCCTTACTTTGTGGTAAAAAGCTGGATTTTGTTTTACACTCCATATGTACTGACATGTGGCCTTCAGGAGCTTAATGTAGCTGATTTAGAAGCACACTAAGAATGCATGGCAAGTGTATTAGTTAGTTAAATTACTTCAACCTCCCCCCCCACCCCCTCATATGTGGAGGAATGCAGCTGATTTTGTTAGACGATTCTGATGAAGGCATTTAATGAAATACGATTTCTGAAAAGTTGGGATAATGGACAATTGGGTGTTTAGCCAAAGCAGATTTTACACTGCAGTATTTCAGACCAGGTTGCTCATTGGTCATCTTTCTGAATGTTATTCAGAAATGACTGTATTAATATGATGATGATGATGATGATGATGATACCAGCCTTATTTCTTCAATTTTATCAGGCACCTCTCTCCGAAAATCTCCAATACCCAATGTTACATGAGTGGTCTACACCAGTCTTGAGCCTTTATGTATGCATGTAAGTGGAATTTACGTCCTCTTCATCAGCTCCACTAAAAATGGTGTGGAAATTGAATAGAAACCTGAAATGTCTCTCTCTCTCTCTCTCTCTCTCTCTCTCCATTTCTTTCTCTCTGTCTCTCCATTTCTTTCTCTCTCTCTCCATTTCTCTCCCTCCCTCCCTCTCTCCCTCCCTCCCTCTGAGGCTTTCTCACATTTTTTTTAGGTGCCAGTTTTTACCAGTGTGCCATGTGTATGACTTTTCAATGACTGACCTGCTTAATCCCAGTAAGTAAATGTGTTGTTCACTGGGATTTTTTTTAAGCGTTACCTTAATAACTAGTGTTCACCATATGGTCAGGAGATTGTGAGTCTCTTTTGTGAAAGCGGTGACATACACTCTGTCCTCTGTCAATCATAGCAAAAGTAGCCAGTTGTGGGTGTCTATAAGCTCACGCATGCGTTATGCTTTTCTGTGCATTTATCCAGTCTGGTTAAATAGGATTTAAACTTTTGTGTTAATAAAATGTGGCGAACCTGATCAGGTGGTCAGTGGCTAGTATGATAAAGCTAAGTGTTCCTGCAAGTTATTCAGCACATATCTAAGTTATTTATTTAGTCATGATTAGTGTTTTTTCTCAATGAATATCTCTGCTTCTTTTATTCCAGAGCCCAAGAGAACGATCACTATTTTAAGTGGAATCCAAAATTTCCTGCACTTTAGGAAACAGAGGTTGGAAATAATTGCAGGCCACCAACAGGCTCTTGTAAGTCCTTTTGTAAATGATAAACATGACTACATCTGGGCTTCGGATCAGGAATGTAGAATTGATTATGCTATTGAATTATAGATTTAATTAATAAAAATATTGATTATTTTGCAATCTTAAAAAGGATGCATTTATTTAGAAATGCTTGATGTAAGGGTTTGTTATTTATTTGTGCATTTTCTTTTTCTTTTTTTTTCTTCCCTCACTTCATGTCATAAATGTATGCTTTTTTTTTGTACTGTAATCTTAACTGCTCTTTAAAGGAAGACCAATTATTTAATTAAGACTTCATAAGTATTATAATGTTTTGTGCAATATCATGATCATTGTAATTTCCTTTTCCTACAGCGGGCAGATATGGATAAACTTCAGTCATGCACGAAAGGCATTAAGGATGCTGAAAAGAAGATAGAGAAGCTGATGTAAATACTTCTTGCATTCTTAAACACAATGGGTTTTGTTTTTTTTTTGTCTAAATGTGTGGTCAAGGTTCAACTCAACAGTATATGGTCAATTCCATTATCATTTTTGTAAAATTTGCAACCATTCTTGCACAGGACAATCCCACCAGAGCAGCAAGCAGAGGCTAAAGAACTGGCTGCAGCCCTCAATGAAGTGAAAAACGCTACATTGCAAGAATCCCAGGAAGCGGTGAGATCTTCCTCCCAATTTGAACTGGGAATATGTTGGGCTGGTGTAGAAAATGATTTTGAAAAGGAGCACATGGCCCTTCTTCACCATATCATTTCTATTCTATTTCTAACTCATTTAGGGCTAAGACCTCAGCGGATTGGGGTTAATGTAATTCATCAGAAATCAACATTTACGTGAGGTTTTGCGAGTTAACAAATTACCAGTTGAGATCACCGTCTCTGATCATGTCCGAGGATTTGATGTAATATGTCAAAGCCAGAACTATAAAATTCTGTGCATTACAAAACCTCGTTGACCTTTGATTACACAATGGTTTTTCGTAAGTCAGCTGATTTTGTGAGTAAAGAGTGACCTTATGTTGGTGGAGAAACGCAGGAAGTGAGAACATTTCTCTCTTAACTTTGTTCTTACTCCCTTGCTGCTTAACGTTACCTCTTCTGTTTTTTTGTTGTTTTTTTTGTCCACAGAAAGCCATTAATGAACAGGTCGCAGAGTGGAAAAGTGAAATTGCAGAACGAATGAAGAAACTGGTATGTATAAAAATATATCTATATATTCCCCAAGGGTCCTAAATCCATGATTGCAATGTTCAGTGCCCGGAAGACCAGCATTAACCTAATTAGGCAGTGAAGTATGAATAATTGATGGTTAATCTTGGGTGAAACCTACATAAGCTTTACCCTTGCTCATTACAAAGGCTTGTCTATCCTTGTTTTAAAGCTGTGCATTCACCCATTAACAGTGTTTTGGTCTGGGATTGGTTGAATCAGACAGGCGTATATCATTCAAGCGTGTCTATTCAATAAAACAGTCTGATTTCTTGTGTGATGTGTTTTGCTAAGTTTGTATTATGACATCTTTATATATATATATACATACATACATACATACATACATACACACACACACCTTTATTTAATTGACTTAAATACATCGTTTACATACAAAAAAAATCCTGTCCATCTGTGATTGCACCAGTCCATACATCACTTACATGCATGTTTTTATTATTTTCCTGTGGTATCAACAAGTACTTGGCATATTGGATGCAAAGCATATCATCTTTCAGGATTCTCTGCAACCGTGGAGCTGATCTAGTGTAAAGGAAGGATTTTTAGCTGTTCAAGTTGGCACAAGATGTGCAGTTTTTGTGATGCTGTCAGTGTAAGCACTCAAGCCACAAAAGTCAACTAATTACAGTGCTCCTGCTCTATGAACATCTGGTTTTATAACTTGGTAACCAAAACAACTCTTTCCCTTGGCATCATCAAAGTAGAAGCAGTAAGCAACGTGACGGACTGAACTAATCACATTACTCCATTTTCAGGAGGATCTGTTCCCTTAACTGTTCCCTGGCAGGGAAACTGCACTCACATCAATTATACCCCATAACCCTTATTCACAGAAATGTGTGTGCGTTTTTGGTTATTTCTTTTTAACGCCAAATTCAGCTGATAAGGAGATGTTTTGAATGAGGGCGAATGTTACATTCTGAAGTCCTGTACCATAAATGCACAGTTTTACAGTGATTTAACTCTAGATTGCATATGGTATGCACTGTATTGGAACATATATAGTCATAAAACCATATGATGTATTATTCTTTGAAATGATGAATGTAAAAAAAAAAAAGTCATTTCCTGATGTATATCTACACTGTAACAGTGGTTTGACCTGCTTTCAGTTTCCAAGTATTGTCAGTTTCTCTGCATTAGAAAGTAGGTCTGATGTATTGCATGAATTGAAGTTCTCTCTATGAACTCGTATGATTCTACCTTGAATTTAAAGTTCTTCCATTCTACAGGGCCAGAGGAAGATAGACGTGGCCACTCACAAAGATGAAATAGCCAAACTTAAATCTCAGATCGTCGAGTCACCCGAGGAGCTCAAGAACGAGATGGAAAAGATGAGGGAGAGCATTAAGAACATCAAGATCGCAAAAGTAGGTAACTATTAGGTTACTAGGTATAAAGGTTGCATGTGGAAATGTATGTTTGGCTTAGAAACCAAATACACCCAAATATCACCTTGAAGGCTGTTGACCGTATAATGACTGTTCTTCTGTGGTCCTGTGTGTTTGAATGTATTGTCATTTCTATTTACAGTATGTGTATTACCCTGTATATAATTTGCTTGTCTAAAATGTTGGCATGTAGAAGTAAACATGCCCTGTTTGCATGTAACTACAGGAACAAGCAGATGAGAAGCTGGTGGAGATGCAGATTAAGGTGCAGCGCACTAGCCAAGGTGAAGCTGAGATTCAAGTAATACTGAAACAGCTGCAGGACCTGCAGGCCAGCATGCGCAAGACTAACGAACAGAAGGAAGCGGTAAACCTGCACACTTCCTGCATTAGGAAATGCGCACGACACAAATTATTTTCTTACCGGGAGAACGTTCCTGGTACGGAGTGAAATGAAATTGAACAGTCTTCAGTATGCAGTTACACTAAGAGTACTAAGAGGTTTCTGTGGTCCATCTCGTTTCTGAACAGCGTCTCCTTAAATGGGAATACAGAGATCCAATTGAACTAAAATATCCAATAGGCATTCAATACTGATATTCTCAGCAACTGATCCTGTTAGGCATTCATCAGATAAAATGCTTCAGTAGATTAGAGTGGAAATTGTCAAATATAATTTGATTGTCATGCATTACAAGCTATTTATACCACCACTAGTTTGTAATAAAATGTTAAGCATACACTGAAGCTAAAAATAGCTAAAAAAAAAAAAAAAAAAAGGTTGCTTAGTATTTTGCATTTTGCACCAACCCAGCCGCACCACCCCCCACCACCCCAGTACTTTGGTTTTCTCCCCCAGTTTAAAGACTTATATTGTGGGCTGTTCAGCATCTGTAAATTGTCCATAGTGTGTAAGTATGTGTGCAATTGTGCACCCTATTGGGGCTCCTTGTGCCAAAAGTCCTTCAGAATAGACTGTAGAATAATCGTTTCCTTAAACATGGGACTTTTAAACATTCATGGTAGTGTTTTGTGTGAATAGTTATGGAGGTTTGGACAGTGACATTCCCATTCAACTCGCCCCCTATCTCTCTCTCTCTCTCTCTCTCTCTCTCTCTGTGTGTATGTACACATACAGGTTCACAAATTGATGGCTCTCTCTGAGTCCCTGCAGAAGGAGCTAAAGGACCTGAGCAATGAAGAGGGCCAGCTAAAGAGAGGTCTGGCAATGAAACAAGACAAACAGTCCAAGCAACAGTATCGACATCAGAAAAAGAAGGAGCTCAAGGACCAGCATGTCCAAAACATACTCGGGTGAGAATTGAGGCAGTATAATTAATTGATCATTTTCCTCCCCTTTTCTTTCTGGAGGGCAGACACTGGTGTTAGTTTGGGTTTTGTGTGTGTGTAGTGGCTTTGGCGGTGGTGGGTTTTCTTCTTTCTCCCCTCAAATATCAAAGGTGAAGCATATATTGTTTTTCCTTGTGCTCAGGCAATATGACAAAGTTCATGAAAAACGGGAGGAAATCGTGGATCGGATAAAAATAATCACCCAAGAGACCACACAGTTCAAGGCAAAAATGCAGAAGCTTAGAGATTCCTGCAACCAGAACAGTGAAAAAGCTCAGGTATGGCTTCTTTAAATTTCATAATTTTTTGAATGCAAATTATACCAGCCTTTATAAACAGCTAATCTGACCAAAGTACAAACAGTGTGTTTTTTTTCCATGGTGCATCCAACGGAGTCCCTTAATGATGCAGCAGTCATTCTCTTGTTTTCTCTTTTGGCTGATTCCTTAGATTTATCTTTGAGTCACATACACCTGTGAAATGATTCCTGAATCTTTTGTTTTTCTTTCAAGGCCATCTACGATCGGCTGCTCACCACACTGGAGCAATTCCACAAACGTCTTGAAAATTTAGTGATGGAGGGCAGTGCTGACATCATGAAAATGAAAACCAATTTCTAAACTTTTTTTTGCAGTTTTTCTCTCTTCGATTTCTTTTTTTCTTTCTTTTTTTCCCCAGTATTGTCCGTTTTCTCTGTACCTTTCGCAAATGTTTGTCATATGTAAATTTTCCTACTTTGTCCAGAATAAAATGAAATAAAATGGTACATAACATTATGCTCATTGCTGCCTCACAGCACCAGGGTTCTGGGTTTGATAGATCCATGGATCTCTGATGTCCCTTTCAATGCTTACAATATACAGCTGGGTGGTCTGGCTATGATAAATTATAAACTCTGGCTTTCCATGCAGGGTAAATTCTTCCACCTTTATAGTAGGTTGTATTATCTAGCAATTTAAAGGAGTCACATTAACTACATTGTAAGAGAAATAAAACGAGGCCGTCAAAGATCTTAATGAAGTTTTAATGCAGCGTCGCTTTGGGTTTTGAGTCAAAAAGAACGCAGGACACCTCCTGCTCAAATATTTTATACAGTGTAATTTTAAATGAGTTTCACTTAAAATGTAAATTAATATAAGAACTGAGTATCACCCTGTCGTCTAGCCGGATGTCCTTAAATGGCCATCCCGTTCACGAACACCTTGGCTTGGTATTGTGATAGGTGTTATCACCCAAATGGTCGGGCGATACTAAATGGTAATCATGGTCACGTCTACCCCTTGTTCAGTGATGGTTCTTGATGCCTTGCTGCACTAATCATTGATTTGGATTAAGTGTTCTAAATGGTTGGTAAGCCTGTGTAAAATACCATACAGATAAACTGAGTCAGATTAAACATGTTTCTATATGATATGTAAGCCTTTTTGGGAATGAGCTCTTTCAGATGTGTACTGTGGAGTCGAATCTGGGTTGAGGCAGTCTGTAGTTTCGTACAACGTTTTAGATTAAAAACTAGATTAATATTTTTTAAGGTTTTCCTATCTTTTTTTTTTTTTTTTTCCCTGAGCACAGGAAGTAAGGGATCATGTTTGTTTGTTTTTGTTCTTTTGTGAGAGAATCACACAGATCAGAGCTGTAAGACTTTATTATTCATTACTTGGTGTACTGGAGATTAACACACATGTACAGATATTTAAATGTAATCTTTATTCCAATGTATCCTATCTTATACCTAATGTACATTTCTGCGTGTAAAGAGAGAGAAACATTTATATAAATGAAACCGATGTGATCCTACTAGAAAAAAATCTTGTGCAATGGGAGACATTTCGCTGGGATTTATGGAAAACGGATGCTAGTTTTTTTTTTTGGACTGATCTTTATCCTGTGATGAGTCATTTCTGTCCTGTTGGGTGTGGCTATCAGGAACGAAAGTAAATATTCTGATGGGAATATAGTTCTACCGAGTGTATAATAATTCCCATTTTATAGCTAATGTAAACAAGGGAATTTAAAAGAGAAAGCATGGTGACGGGTACCATCGAACCAGTTTTGTTTCTTTGGACAAATTTCCCTGGAATCAAAACTGAACTACGCCTGGATCTGGGGTTGCCAAATTGGAAAGAATCAATCCTCTTCGAATATACGATTGGATTTTAATCATGAACTGATATAACCAGATAAATAGACATGATTCAGGGAATAAAAGTGATGGGGATGAAAGAGGCATAAATGAAAAATTTCTCTACAGTGCATAATTCACTAAAATATTTTTAGTTCTACTATTATTGGAGTCCCCAACACTAAGGCATGCTAAAAATGTGTGATACATAAATATCTCCATCACACTGACAGCAGCTGTTTTGGGTCTTTAAACTAAATCATTGTTGTCTTTTTTTCTTTTTTCTTTTTGTACAGTAAAAATGCAGCCCTATCAACCATCTTAAAATCTGCTATCCTATTAATTATGCTAATTAACTATGATCTTTAAGAAATTGCTGCTGAAAATGTGCATCACTGAGCACCACAGCTTGTTTCTGAATAGAGCAATGAACTCCTTGCATCGCTGTTATAAGACACTTCAATATTTAAGTAGTGTGACTAACATCCCTGGCAGCCCAAATTTAAATCCAGACCCAAAATCATTGTCACTATATTTATGTATTTTAATTTTGAATTTATTGTTTCAAATAATTAATTAGTAAAGTAATTGTGAGCTGTCAGTTAATTTAGTATGCTGAAGACCTAATGAAAATCATTGAAATCTGTTGTTATTATATGACACTGTATGGGAAGGATTTTTACAAAAGTAGCAAACATGAAGGTGAAAAAGCTCAGGGACAACAAAGACCATAACATTACAGTCAATACTATCCATCCATCCATTTTCTATACCCGCTTTTTCCTAATTAGGGTCACAGGGATTTGCTGGAGACTATCCCAGCACACATTGGGCAAAAGGCAGGGGTACACCCTGGACAGGTCACCAGTCCATCACAGGGCCACAGGTAGACAGACATCCACAGGCAATTTAGAATTACCAATCAACCTAATGTACATGTTTTTGGACTATGGGAGGAAAATGGGGTAAACCCACACAGGCACAGGGAGAACATGCAAACTCCACACAGAAAGGCCCCTGCCTGTTCAAACCCAGGACCTTCTTGCTGTGAGTCAACAGTGCTAACCACTAAGCCACCATGCTGCCCTAGCCAATACTACTGGTTTGATAATATGCCAGTAGGAATTTCATGGAAAGACAACTAATTATGCCCTTATGATTTAACGCAATAGTTAGCCAGGGAACAAAATGCGATTATTTTTGTTGTGCATATAATCCGAAGAACACCATTATCACAGTGAACTACAGAGTTGGGAGCATCATGGTGTTGCTTCGCAAATACCTGGGGCATTTACACGTCAAAGGACACATGACCGGGCATTGGTAGCGCAAGTGGTTAAGGCTCTGGGCTGTTGATCTGGAAGATTGGGGTTCAAGCTACCACCAATGGACCCTTGAGCAAGGCCCCCAACCCACACTGCTCCAGGGGTGCTGCATCATGGCTGACCCTGTGCTCTGACCCCAATCCTTAAGGATGTGAAAAAAAGAATTTTACTGTGCAGTAATGTATATGTGACTGGTTTCTTAAAAAGGTCTGATTTCCTGACTGAGTCCTTCAGAGAGACCTTCATACCCTGGTGATGATATGCCAAGAGAAATGGGCCAAAAATGAACCATAATACTGCAATAAGCTGATAACCGTAGACACCTAGAAACCGCCAACAAAGTACTACACTATTACTTTTAGTAATAAATACACTATCAATTTAGTTTTAAAACATATTTACGACTACTTACGTTTTGTTCATATTTATAAGTGCAAAGTCATAAGACATTAGATGTGTAAATTTGAAGTAGTTGCACATACACTATATTGGCAAATGTTTTGGGACACCCCACCAAATGCACTTCTAGTGGAATGATCAAATAAACACACTCCTAAACCTTTGTGGAAAGCCTTCCCAGAAGAGCCTTCCCAGAAGAATTTCTGCAAATGGCGGGCCAACTCAATATTACATTCATGTGCATGTAAAGGCAGACGTCCCCGTTTTGGCCTGGTTCACAGTCTCCGCTCAAATTCATCCCAAAGGTGTTCTATCGGGTTGAGAACAGGACAGACTAGTCATGTTCCACCATGCCAAACTCGTTCATGCATGTCTTTATGGACCTTGCTTTGTGCACTGGTGTGCAGTCATGTTGGAACAGGAAGGGGTCATCCCCAAACTGTTCCCACAAAGTTGGGAGCATGAAATTGTCCAAAATGTCTTGGTATGCTGAATCATTAAGAGTTCCTTTTACTGGAACTAAGGGGCCAAGCCCAACACCTGAATTTAATGATTTGGAGGGGTGTCCCAAAACTTTTGCCAATATCGTGTATATGGGAAATGTACTACGTAACAACTAAAAGTGACTGAACACTAGCTCTACATAATGGAGGTTATTATTCTTTCCCAAATAACCACTAGGGGGAAACATGTTAATCTGGCAACCCAAGTACAGGGAGACACAGAGGCGTGTTGTCCGTCTCCTATATCTCACATTACAGTAGAAGACTCACAGAGGAGCGTTTAAGAGCTGAAAGGACTGAAAGATAACCAGCATGGCCTCGACCATCCCCACCATCCTGGCCTTTACTGCCACTTTACTTTTATCCGCATTTGGTACGTGAAAGCGAAATTTTGGTGTTTTTATCTTGGGTTGGCGATGTTCTTTATTTATTGACTGGATTTTCTCTCATAATGGCCAGTGCGCTGTTTTCTTTATGCGACAGAAGACTTTGGTGTTGACTTTGTCCGCGTTTCTGACATGGCGAACCTGCCGCATTGTTTATTTATATGAATGCTTTGTTAATGTAGTGTGTGTGTGTGTGTGTGTGTGTGTGCGCGTGCGCGCGCGCGCGTGCGTGTTTCAAGAGAACTGGCAAACAGCGCGTGCCTTCTCCCCCTGGGTGTTTGTTAGCCGTTAGCCTTCACTCTATTTTTTTTTTATTTATTACTTCAGCATAAAAATACACAAATATAAAGGGCATAACTTTTCAAGAATTACCAAAGATGGGTTAATTCTATATTACTCAAGTGTTTTGTACGCATTTTTATTTAATCTTTGTACTATAAAGGGTTTTTAGACCTAAGACTGACATTAAACTCGGACTCACCAATTCCGGAAAAATGACAGCAGGCCAATAAATAAATAAAAAATATACCTTTTACTTTTAGATGTTTTTATATATGTAAATTAAAAATGTAGTAAGGTATTTAGTTAATATATAAAAATCGTCTTTTTTATATATATATATATATATATATATATATATATATATATATATATATATATATATATATATATATATATATATATATATACGCACATACACACACACACACACACACACATATATATATATATATATATATATATATATATATATATATATATATATATATATATATATATATATATACACGAATGAATATTAACTAAATACATTACTACATTTTTAATTGACACAGAATGTTTAAAAATACTGAGGAGAAAAAAACCCCACGTTCCTTGAGCTGTTTACTAAGTCACTAGATCATTACACAGTTCCAGACATATACCCTGTTTATTTTGTGTATTATTTATAATAATGCTTTTGTCTTTTTTGTTTTTGCAGCTGATGACTGCGACAGTTACACTTTTGCTGGTATTCACAAGCAAAAACAGTATTGTTCGTCTCGGGAGTTCTGCTGTGGTTCCTGTGAGAGTCGGTATTGCTGCACAGATATCTTCCGTAAACTCGATGAGGACATCTGTTTGTAAGGATGATTTTTCTATCAAGTCGAAATGTTGAACATTTTCATTGCATGGTATAACTGTTATGTCTTCTTGTGACGTGTGGGCTTTTTTTAAGAAAAAAAGTTTTGGATTTCAGCACTTTTTTTTAGTTTCACAAACAAACATTAATGGAATTGAACGGATTTATTGACATGATTAAGCCTTATTTTAGCTTTACTTGTTTGTACGGAAGTGAGTCAGTGTGCTTAATTTCCCCACTTTGCTGATTTGTAGCCCCTAGACAATGCAAGTTTCCGTGACTAGCTTCCCTTTGGCCTGTTCTGTAAGTGGGCTTGCAAAGTCACTCTGTTGTTTGCACTTTCGCTTTTGCGTTATTCTTTTTTACTTAACTTCGACACATTATAATTCACCACAATAATAGTCTTAAATATACTCTGCTACACTACACTACGTAATGTAAACTGGACCTTTTCTTTTTATTTTACTTTTTTTTTTTTTTTTTTTAACAAGTTTTTATTTATCAAGGTGTACAGTTTCCGTTTTGGAAACAGTGAGTAAATGTTGAAGTGTGTGTGTGTGTGTGTGGTGTTTTTGGTTTGTTGTTGTCGTCACCTAGAAGTTAGTGAGGACCAAAATTCTTATTTCAAGTTACCGTATGTTCGTTCGTCATGGTCATTTATAGTATCTACTTTTTTTCCAGAACAGGTCATTTAAAAATAATTTTAATCAAGAACGATTCAGTCATGACTTGTTCAACTCCAAAAGTCTGGTTCCTTCATAAGAGCAATTTCCAAAGAACTGAATGAACCATGAGCATCTGTAGAAACACCTGTATGCAAATACAAAAGTCCTGGCCCCCCACAGATGCCGCATCATTCAAAGATGTACAGAGATGCATAAACTCTGGTCTGAAAGGCTCGACTGAACCCCAAGACCACAACTACGTAACTAGTAGAGGAGTTGGAAGCATCAGGCACCAAAGTACGTACATATCTAGTATTAAGTACGGTGGCCGAGAAGTGCAAAACACAATAACGAATCTGAACACACAACGACGATTTAGACAAACCGGAAAAGGTAGGTATAGTTTGCAAATGGAATTCTTACCGCTGATTGGACGAGACATCTGTCACTCAACAGATTTTTGGAGTTCTGGGTTCACTTTAAATCATTTTTTACAATAGTGCAACTTTAATAACAGACAGATTTATCTCAATAAGAGCAATAACAAACATATATATTTATCTTAATAAGAACAATAACAAACATTTATATTTATCTTAATAAGAACAATAACAAACATTTATATTTATCTTAATAAGAACAATAACAAACATTTATATTTATCTTTATAAGAACAATAACAAACATTTATATTTATCCTTATAAGAACAATAACAAACATTTATATTTATCCTTATAAGAACAATAATAAACATATATTTATCTTAATAAGAACAATAACAAATGTATATATTTATCTTTATAAGAACAATAATAAACATATATATTTATCTTAATAAGAACAATAACAAACATATTTATCTTAATAAGAAAATTAAAAAATCATTCAACGCTACTTTGAGTAAAAACATCCATATGCCGTAATTATGGATATACTGATGGATACTGGCATAAAGATTAGTTTGCGATCTCTAAAAACACACCTAAAGAACGCAGGTATGTCTCAAAGACAAAACTCTTCCGGATTAAACGATATAAGGAGTGTTGTAAGAGCAGAGCTGCGTTCATATACACACACAAATCCACTTTCTACTGCCGCAGCCTGCTGTTCTACCTGTATATCTTGAGTGACAGATGTCTCGTCCAATCAGCGGGAACAATTCAGTTTACAAACTATACCTACCTTTTTTAGGTATAAATAGGTACCTTTTTTAGGTATGAGTGAACTTTTTGTGCTCAAAGTTGATGTGTTACAAGCAGAAAAAAATGGGCAAGCGTAAGGATTCGAGCGAGTTTGACAAAGGGCCAAATTGTGATGGGTAGATGACTGCTTTAGAGCATCAGCAGGACTTGTGAGGTGTTGCCTGTATGCAGTGGTTAGTCCCTAGCTAAAAGGAGAACCAGTAAAGCATAAGACTTGTTGATGCACAGTTGAACATCTATGGAGGCTCCATCTCCCAACTTAAAAGATCTGCTGCTAATATCTTGGTGCCAGACACCACATTTACGGTCGGTCTGTCTGTCCTTTGCTGCCAGAAAGCATTTATGACAGCCCCGCTGGTTGAAAATGACTGAACGTGGTACTAAATGAATCATTAATCTGTGAACTTTTTTCACTTCATACCAGCTCTTGTAATAAAGCATATACATCATGCAGTGTTTGTAAGTAGGTGTCCCCAATGATAAAGTTTATTATAGTGCAGCCACGATTATTCACACAGAATAGATCACTGAGCCTGAACCTTATGTTTTGTCAGTGGTTCAAGTCCAACAGCAGTTTTTATCGGTCCCAATGATTAACATGGCTTATCAGTTATAACGTTTTTTTTGTTAAACCTAAACTCTTTAAGGCTGAGAGTGTATTATAACTTTTGTACATTCTAGCAAATAAAAGGAACATGGTTAGCACTTCTGCTTTTTTCTGTTAAGGAGGTTTTACACCCTCCTGACCTTACCAAGGGTGTGCTGTACAAATGATTCATTATAAACTATCAAAATTTAGGAAGTGAAAGTTTGCAGCTGTTAGTTATTTGTAACTGCGGGATTTTGTTTTAATGTACTTAAAAAGTAATAATTTAGGGTTTTTGGCCACGAGTTGCTAATAACTCATGATGGCAGTCAATAATTTATGATAATTTATTCGGGTCGATTCTGAACAGTTTGTAACAGGTAGGGCAACAAAATCAGGTTTCATTTACTTAAATATTCAACTCCTATAAACAGATGTTTTCTTCTTGAGGCGTATATGCATTATTGTACTGTTGAGCCTATAAAAGTGCCTTTCAGTCGATGAGAAATATGTAAATCATCGGTCCCAGTTGTTTTATCTGACTTGCAGAAACAGGGCACGAGATGAAACATCTGATTTTCACACAGTGATACCACAAAATGTTTCAAAGAAGGTTTTGTTTCATATGTGAGTTGTCTTGTGCATATTGTGGCTTGTAAAATAATTCAAGTCTAGAAGAAAAAAGGAAGTTGCGTTGCACTTCTTAGTGTTGTGGTACATTCCATACTTACAACATTAGGCCTCTGTCATTTTGTACGGTTACTTTCCCAGAGTTGTACCAGAATCCAACTCTATCTTTATAATAAAGTGCAGATGCTTTGTAATTTGTTAGATTCCTCATTTTAAGCTGATATTCTTGTCGAAACATCAACCAAGTCAATCATCAATATACACTGACCAGGCATAACATTATGAGCACTGAGAGGTGAAGTGAATAACACTGATGATCTCCTCATCATGGCACCTGTTAGTGGGTGGGATATATTAGACAGCAAGTGAACATTTTGTCCTCAGAGTTGATGTGTTAGAAGCAGCAAAAATGGACAAGTGTAAGGATTTCAGGGCCAAATTGTGATGGCTAGACCACTGGATCAGAGCATCTCCAAAACTGCAGCTCTTGTGAGGTGTTCCCGGTCTGCAGTGGTCAGTATCTATCAAAAGTGGTCCAAAGAAGGAACAGTGGTGAACCTGTGTCAGGGTCATGGACGGCCAAGACTCATTGATGCACGTGGGGAGAGAAGGCTGGCCCGGGCGATCCGATCCAACAGACGAGCTACTGTTGCTCAAATTGCTGAAGAAGTTAATGCTGGTTCTGATATAAAGGTGTCAGAATACACAGTGTATGATGGGTCAGGCAGCAAAAGGGGGGGACCAACAGAATATTAGGCAAGTGGTCATAATGTCGTAATTTGAATGAAAAATGTAATCTTTCCTTGGCAACTCTAAGCACAACATAAATTGTTGCAATGATCTGCTGTTGAAAAAATGCCGGCTATGGTTAATGTACCTTTAGACTGGATCACTTGAGTATTATCTAATGATATAATATATACCCATGTGTTTGGGTTTTTTTTTTTTACATAAGTTTGTTTCTCAAGAAAATGGTCTTGCCATTTGCAGCCCTAACTTTTTAGCATAACTGGATAGCAAATTATCTTGTCTCTTGATCACTGCCATGATAAGATATATTTATAATTTCTATTTATTTGAATACTGGGTTGTTGACGCCACAGTCAGATCAAATCATTGTAGATGTACATAGGATCTAATTAAATCAATGTTGATCGCTTGTTTTTTGTACTTCATTTTCTTCTGTTCAGTTCAAGGGAGTTCGAAACCATTCCGATTGCTGTGGGTATCGTGATTACGATCGTCGTCATCGTACTCATCATCGCCTGCTGTGTTTGTCCCTGCTGCTGCTTGTACAAAATGTGCAGGAAACCCAGACGTAAGTGAAAACTTTGGCATTTCTTCACAATTTTAATCCACTGGTTATAAAATGTATGTCTCCAGATCCAGAGAGTGTCAGTTGCAGTGTCAGCATCAGATGTGCCGCTCATGGGTCACATATGATCTGTTATCTGTTTTGCTTATTTTCTGACCACAAATCTGACCGACTCTCACAACAAAGCATTAGAATATTGTGACTCAAGCTTTTCAGAAGAAATTATAAAGAGGGATGTCCAAACAGGGATGGTGGTTTGTAATATCAAACGAAAAGCAAGTTCCTGTGAAGGTGCTTTATCTTGTTTATTTATCGAAGAAACATAACATGTTCTCAAACTAGATGTAGTTTGACCACAATGTCCCAGCCCTCATTTCGTCTGCTACACAAGCAGAAATTCATATTAATGTTTCCAGCGCTTGTAATCTAATGCAGCTCAGCCACTGCAGTGCCTCGGCGACAATCGACCCGTTTTTACAGGCTGCCGTCTGTGAATTTGTTTTGGGTTGCTTTCTTTAACACAAAATGACGTTTCCACAAAGTTTCCACAAATTATTCATTTCAACCTTTGTTAGTCAGTTTCTAGACACATAAACTCAGAAGTGAAACGTATGAGCCTGAGGTTTCTTTCTGGATATTGACAAATATCATTTCTTGTGGAAACATACCTGTGAATGATTTACAGATAAAATTGTTCAGAGCTGGCTAGATAAATAAGTCCATATGAACTTAAATACACTATATTTCCAAAAGTTTTGGGACACCCCGCCAAATCATTCAATTCAGGTGTTGTTTTTCAGGCTTGCCCCCTTAGTTCCAGTGAAAGGAACTCTTAATGCTTCAGCTTCATACCGAGACATTTTGGACAATTTCATGCTGCCAACTTTGTGGGAACAGTTTGGGGATGACCCCTTCCTGTTCCAACATGACTGTACGCCAGTTCACAAAGCAAGGTCCATAAAGACATAGAGTCCAGGCCAAAACTGGGACATCTGCCTTTACATGCACATGAATGTAAAATGGAGTTGGCCCACCCTTTGCACCTATAACAGCTTCAAATCTTCTAGGAAGACTTTCCACAAGGTTTAGGAGTGTGTTTATGGAAATTTTTGACCATTCCTCTAGAAGCGCATTTGTGAGGTCAGGCACTGATAGGCACTGAGAAGGCCAGTCTCCGCTCTAATTCATCCCAAAGTTGTTCTGTCGGGTTGAGGTCAGGACTCTGTACAGGCCAGTCAAGTTCATCCACACCAAACTCGCTCATCCATGTCTTTATGGACCTTGCTTTGTGTTCTGGTGTGCAGTCATGTTGGAACAGGAAGGGGTCATCCCCAAACTGTTCCCACAAAGTTGGGAGCATGAAATTGTCCAAAATGTCTTGGTATGAAGCTGAAGCATTGAGTTCCTTTCACTGGAACTAAAGGGCCGAGTCCAACCCCTGAATTCAATGATTTGCCGGGTTGTCCCAAAACTTTTGACAATACAAGTGTATATAAGATTATTTATTAAATATCTAGCAGATAGTTAGGCCTCGTCCATACACAACTTTGCTTTTATGTCAGATTGTTTATGCAGTATTTGTGTTAAGGTTTTTAAACCTGACATAATTCTTCCAGTCTGTGATGTTTGGTTAATAAATGAGCAATGGTGGTTAAAGGCTTTGGGTTACTGATCACAAGGTCAGGGGTCCAAACCCCAGCAAAGCCCTTAACCATCTCTGCTCCAGGGTGCTGTATCAAAGCATCCTATTAACATATGCAAAGAGAGAATTTCTCTGTATATGAGCAAATATTGCGGCTTCTTTTCCTGTCCTGTATTCTAATGGGCCTCAAAAGCAAAGAAACAGCAAAGCAGCACATTTTCAAGTCCTTTAAAACTGTTCTGCTAGTTAGTCACTGCTAGGTAATTCCTTTCGCTTTTACTCATCAGAGGCGAGATATTGCTAAATGGAATGTTGGCCGTATCTGTTGGCCCTCTCCTCATGTTCTCTCAGTTTAGTTTTTTGTCCAGTGGACTTGTTGGGAGTGTGCCTGGGTTAGAAATAGTTAAGGAGCTTACTCACACAGTCTCACATTTTCCAAGACAGCTTCTCGGGAGCGATTGCATACTGGCTTGCAGGAAGTGGTCACATACTTCTTTTTATTTTAGGCTGCTTGCCAAAACCACAACGTGAACAAAGAAAGCATAACACGAGACTTTCATGTGGGTGGATCCGTGACGACATTTGTCTAAAATGAAGTTTGTGTGGAAATTTGTTTCTTTAAAAATTCTGTCATTGTAAGAATATTTGAAATCGGTCATCAAGCTAAATCTACATCTGTCCTGTTTGTTTCTGTAAAGCTTAAAGAATGTGTTGTCTGTTAGCTTTAATTACTTTAGGACAACATGTGAGATGACTGTTCACTGAGGGAAGTCAGTGTGTTTTGCACAGTCTGATCATGGTTTTAGTATTTTTACAGTATGGCAGTTCTCAGTTCTCGTACTGATTCATTATATTTTTCATAGACAGTCTTGTGTGTGTTTATCAAATCGCAAAAAAGAAGAAGAAAACTGATTTCCAGTGCAACATTTATTACAATGAAAAATAAGTTTTCATACTGTCTGACTGAGAAGTAACTGAAGAAGATTATTTATTGATTTTTATCTCCCTTCACAGCGGTGATGGCAACAACCACAACCACAGTAGTAACTACACAGTATCCTCAGCAGCAGCCTCCAAACCCTGCTACTCAGTATCCAGCCTACCAGCCAGTTCCTGCACAGCCCGGCTTTGCTGCCCAGCCCGGGTACGGAGGACAGGCCATGCCCCCTGCCCAATATCCGAACCAGCCTTATGCCCCAGGACCTCCTCCTCCATACCAGGAGAGTGGTAAGAACAGCATTAAGAGCTTTTTTCTTCCAAATTTTAACTTGATTTAAAAATGTCCTGCACTTTGATAGTTAAAATATTAATTCCTTGGTTAGGCCAATATTTATTTTTTATATTTAAATAGTTTTTTCAAACTATTTTGTGAACACCTTAAGTAGGATTCATGTGTTGTGCAAAAACAAAGTAAAAAATGAACAACATTGTGGAGTATTTTAGAACTGATCTACTGTTAACATTCAAAGAAACCGATCAGAGTCTGCATACTGCTGCATGAGCTGTGAGGAATTGTAAGATTTTGTGTCTCACGCATGGAGTGATACGTTTTTCAACTGAAGAGGAAACTGGATACAGCTTCGAGCTGCAGTTTGTTATGATGACAGTAGATCTCTCATGTAAAATCTCAGTCTATTTTACAAATCTCAGTTAGAAACTGTAGTGTGCATATATATGGGGTTTTATGGTAATCACCAAACGCTTTAAGAGGAGCTACACCCTCTTTGTGGTTAGTGTAAAAGCTTCCACACCCACCAGGCATAACATTATGAGCACTGAGAGGTGAAGTGAATAACACTGATTATCTCCTCATCATGGGTGAGATATATCAGGCAGCAAGTGAACATTTTGTCCTCAAAGTTGATGTGTTAGAAGCAGGAAAAATGGGCAAGTGTAAGGATTTGAGCGAGTTTGATGAAGGGCTAAATTGTGATGGCTAGACGACTGGATCAGAGCGTCTCCAAAACTGCAGCTCTTGTGGGGTGTTCCCGGTCTGCAGTGGTCAGTATCTATCAAAAGTGGTCCAAGGAAGGAACAGTGGTGAACCAGAGGTCATTGATGCACGTGATGAGCAAAGGCTGGCCCGTGTGATCCGATCCAACAGACGAGCTACTGTTGCTCAAATTGCTGAAGAAGTTAATGCTGGTTCTGATAGAAAGGTGTCAGAATACACAGTGCATGATGGGTCAAGGCTGTTTCGATAGCAAACGGGGGACCAACACACTATTAGTTAGTTGGTCATAATGTTATGCCTGGTCTGTGTATATACCCTAAACATTGCAATCTGACTGAAATAATAATCAACCTGTGCATTACATGTATTCCAAACAAAACATCTGATGTAAGAAATACAAGATCGTATCTTTATCTTAAAGATCTTATTTTTAGTGATAACTCCTAGCAGCATACTCTGGTAGGTTTTTTCCCCAAAGGCAACCTGACAGAATGATTAAACTCATGAGAAAAAGCATGGAAGTGAATGTGAAGCTGCCATGCTGTTGTTTGATTTCCCAGGATCTAGTTATCCATCACAATTAGTCAACAAAATCTAATCCGGGTTTGTGTTTGCGGTCATCTGTAATAATATGTGCCGCAGCCATGGATTCACCCACAACACATGAAATAATCACATTATCCTCATTTGAATTATAGGAGGCTCATGTCTATCAGCTCTAAGACTCTAAGCTTTACAAATAATGACGTCACTGATCAAGTCTTCCCTTTGGATAAGTTAAAACTAACAAGACTATTGTAACTAATGATCATTATTTTATTTGTTAGTAAGCAAAAGAACACTTTTGCATGCTTTCTTTTTTTCTGCGTTCCGAGGTTTATACATAGATCACATTTACAGAATAGTTTCCACACACACTTTGTCCGCGTCCGTTATTTACACATCCCTTTTCTTAGGAACAGTATGAGGTCACTAAACCGTCGTGACAGTGGAGGAACTGTTTTCCAGTCTAACAAAATACCTCTCTGTGGTAGGGAAGACATCAAGCATTTTTTTTAAATAAGTCACTGACTCACTGTTGTCTGGAACGCCGAGACGTCCAATTTATAATCAGTCCGCTTTACACAATCCGTGTTTGTGCTGTACGTTATAAATGCAGTAGAGGAGACGTCTGACACTCTGAGCCAGAACTGTACATATTGAGCTATGAGAAATGATTATACTGCTTACTCGGGCTGGGTGACATGACAAGAATATTACTATAATTGAGGATATTGCTGTGATGGATGGTGTGTATCATGCTATATCTATCTATCTATCGATCGATCGATCGATCGATCGATAGATAGATAGATATAGCATGATACACACCATCCATCACAGCAATATCCTCAATTATAGTAATATTCTTGTTGCCACTAGTATGTATGTTTACATGCACCCATTTTTATCAAATTGAATTCAGTCTGCAGATACTGTTTATACATCGATCAGGCATAACATTATGAGCACTAATATCCCCTCATCATGGCACCTGTTAGTGGGTGGGATATATTAGGCAGCAAGTGAACATTTTGTCCTCAAAGTTGATGTGTTAGAAGGAGCGAGTAGGATTTTGAGCGAGTTTGACAAGGGCTAAATTGTGATGGCTAGACGACTGGATCAGAGCATCTCCAAAGCTGCAGCTCTTGTGGGGTGTTCCCGGTCTGCAGTGGTCAGTATCTATCAAAAGTGGTCTAAGGAAGGACCAATGGTGAACCGGAGACAGGGTCATTGGCGGCCAAGGCTCACTGATCGATGTGGGGAGTGAAGGCTGGCCCGTGTGATCCGATCCAACAGACGAGCTACTGTTGCTCAAATTTCTGAAGAAGTTAATGCTGGTTCTGATAGAAAGGTGTCAGAATACACAGTGCATGATGGGTCAGGGCTGTTTTGGCAGCAAAAGGGGAACCAACACAATATTAGGCAGGTGGTCATAATGTTATGCCTGGTCAGTGTATATACCCTAAACATTGCAATCTGACAGAAATAATAATCGACCTGTGCATTACATATAATCCGAACAAAACGCCTGCGCAAAAGTATAAAAGTAAATAAATATACAAGCATTTACATGGCTAATTTGTCTTCCTGTTTACCGGATTATTTCAGATCTATGTCATCCCTTTCAATCTGATCGCAATTTCATTTAGCTTGAGCCTCAGTCAGGTCGATCAGGGTACAGTCCGGTTACCAGTGGTGTAATGTAATACAGTAAAATTACTTCGTTACAGTACTTTTTGAGAGTTTTTGTACTTTACTTTTTTTTTTATATTTCTGTGAACTTTTACTTCACTACTTTTTTTTTAAACAAATTCTATACTTTTTTTGTTACGTTAATTTTCGTAAAACCTGCATCCAAATTTGCGGTAAAGGAAGTTTGTGGTCAGTGACGACTTTAGGCTATGTCCACATGTAGCTGGGTATTTTTAAAAACAGAGATTTTCTACTTGTTTTTTTTTTTTATTCTGTCCACATGACCTACTTGTTAAAAACACCCTGTTAAGTGCCGTCAGGAGCCTAGACCAAACTTTATTACCCGTTCTGGTAGTTTAACAACAATGGCGCATCGCGGAAAAACATTGTAGAATGTAGAAGTCTGACCGGGTCTCGTCCAAAACCACTATCGCGGTGTGCGTTATTGGCGTTTTGTATGTAGCAGCAGTGAGCTTCATATTACATTCCGGCCCCTCTGTTCATGAACGTAATGTGTGAGTAACTGCGCGGGTGTGTGCACGCATGTAAAAAAGTCCAGTAAACAACGTTAACACACTCACTAGTTTACAAAATATCTTCATAAACAAAGCTGACATCAAATCAAAGAGACCGGCACACAGACAATGACGTCAGTTCGTCAAAATCTCCGTTTCCCCTGTCCACACACCACCACTGAAAACGGAGTTTTGGAAAATCGAAACTTTGGAAGGAGTTTTCCAAAAGCTTCGTTTCCAAACTGCGTGTGGACGAAAGGCCAGACAAATCTCCTTTTTTAAAAATCCCCGGCTACGTGTGGACATGGCCTTAGTTACAAGTGCACATGTATGGAAACACTGATACTGTACACTTCATTACAATACACTTCACTAAGTTCTAATGGCCTCTTCTATTCTTTCAAGTCTTATTTTTTGGTGGTGCACTTATTGAGAAGTTTAAGAAAGAAAGCAATACAGAATAAAATTCATAATTCTCAGTCTTGCTTTTCTATTCATTTACTTCTACTTTCCATACTTGAATACTACTTTTGATACTTAAGTACAGTTTATTTCACATACTTTTAAGACTTTTACTCAAGTAGAATTATAAATGATTGACTTTAACTTTTATCCTAACAAAATACCTGTACTTTTACTCGTGTGTGGCTTTTGGGTACTTTATACAACACTGCTGGTTACTAACGGATTACTTGGTTGCATGTAAATATATCTGGTGTAGCATTTAAAAAAAAAAAGTTTTCTACTGAAGGACCTGTGATAAATCTCAGCAAATGGTATTGTGGTGTAATTTATTACAGCATTAATATTAAGGATTTTTAAGTATATCCTTATGCTAATCATCATTATTATTATTAGTTGTTTATTATTATTTATTCATTTATATTTTATTTCATTTTTATTAGTAGTGTTATGTTTATCGTATTATGTTTGCTGCAGCCACAGTTCCCTATGCAGGGAGTCTGGGTTCCTCTTGGCCTTCTGTCTGGTTAGAAAGGACAGCTTTCTTCTCTTTCCTGCTGATAAAAGCCTCACTAACCAGTGGGCTTTCTTGCATTCAGGGCTGTGACTCATTTCTGTTTCGAAATCACGCGACATTTCCAGTAGCATCATTTCCGTCAGACAATACGGTGAGATAGCAACCTGTCTATGCCGAATGCCACAAGATAACCCACTGTGAGAAACCGAACACGTTTTTCTCGAAGCAAGTGATAAAATGGTCTGAGCACTGACCACGGTTTTCTTCTGACCTGACGTTTAATTCAACGTCCGCTTTCCGTGTGCGTTTTTAAGGGACGGGTGTTCGTCATGCGCTGGTCACTATTTTCACACCATCTCTAGGTCTGTGGAAGACATTTCACACCAGATCAGTATCTTGAATACAAAACCACAATCGACTACAGGAAGCAAAAGAAGTGCATTGTGGGGGAGAGAAACCATTATACAGAATTTTGTCCTGTGTAGCTCCGTGATGTTTTATGAAGCACCAGGAACTAATGTCATGGGTCATGGAGAGCGTCAACTTGTAGACCCTACGTTAGCAAGATTGTGGACCGTCATTAGCTTGAGTGATTCTCTTACTTTTAATAGCATATCGTTGAAGCCTTACTTCAACGTGCTAGAAAGTATTTATCTAATTTTCACCTGAAAAGATACAGTACCCTATCATGGCTCATTGGGAAACCCCTTTCCGTGCTTCACCTACCACAGCTGGAGGATGATATGAGAGAAGGAGAAATGAATTAGGAAAAAAAGGGGGGGTTGAAAAATAAGACTGGTCTGTATTAATGAAACTAAATGTTCTTTTTTTTTTTTTCCATGCAAATCGCCCACTTATGTTTTGCTAAAACACCCACCCACTTCTCTTAGTCAAGATTATTCAGTTTCTCTATTCCCAGTGTGGCTGTTAACAAATACTACAATTAAACTGGCAGACCTCAAGAATAACACATTTGTGTTGGCGACCGAAGCAGTGTGCTAATTCCTTGCGCTTTCTATCCATCTCTCTAGGAGGATACCCGGCACCATACAGCCAGGCTGCCTACGATGGTTCTCAGGCTCCGTACCCTCTCAATCCCCCTATGCAGCCCGGCTACGCTCACCCTCCTCCATCAACCAACTACAACGCAGCACAGCCTCCGTACAACCCGGCCTACGTGGAGCCGCCCAAAACGGGATACTAAGCCACGACTGTCTGACACCACACAGACTCGGCTGGATTACACACGCCTACATACTTCCACATTGGGTCACTCCAGTCCTATATGTGCTATATTTAAAATGGAAAAGCTTTCTGATGTGATCGAATCATTCTGACTGTTATGGCTTAAACCTCAATATAAACTGCAGGATAAGAAATGACATAGCGATTTTCCATTGGATAATTTAGCACATATAGGACGTGTTTAATGACTCCAAGCCATACTCTGTGCTTTCTTCAGTTGTCAGTGAAAAGAAAAGGCGAATGAGGCTCATACGAGTGTGAAAGAACCAGTGCAGAACCGAGACATATTCTCTTTCTTCCTTTTATTAAGTGTGGCGGTTTTACAATGCAGGGTCTGAGCTTGATATCTGGGGGACTGAAGAAGGGTAGTGTGCTTCTTTGAGCACTTTTGACCTCAAACTTGGCTGATGTAATAAAGTAAGAGGAAACTTTTTTTTTTTCTTTTAAAATATGCCCTATTTGTGGTGAAGTGTGGGCGGGATACAAGTGCTTGCGAAAATAAAAACAGAAATGTAACATGATGGAAAATGATGTGCGATGTAATTACACTGATTCTAAATTCACACTCAAACACCAAAGGTTTAATTCTCTGTGAATTTGGGTGAACTTGTATAAACGTGTGTATAAAGATAGGTCATGGTATTCTATTTCCTTTCAGTATTCGACTTTTCTTTTCGATCTATTCGTATATAACCAAGGACCCAGAATATGCCTTATTTCTTATTTTATGCAGTCATAAGGGAAATCCGCATGTTTAACCAGCAGATGTGACTTAAAGGCTCATATCCAATATCAGTTTTAAACAGGCTGTTAATGGTGTGGTCATTTCTTCATATATATATTTTTTAAATGTCCTTTTCATGGCATCTTCGTGACAGGAATGGTGTGCAGTTTTGGAAGCAGACTTTTTGTGATGTTTTTTTATTTCACTCTGCCATGATTGTTTATCAAGGCATTACATTTCGTAATCAGAAAAGAGCTGTACAAGTTTTTATTTTGACCCCAGACAGAATTGCCTTGTCTTTTCAGCTATTGTGTCTTGATTTTTCTCTCTCTCTCTCTCTCTCTCTCCCCCCATTACCGATATTTGGGTTTAGTTACATGTAAAATATTTTCATTCAGCCAAATTTCCAAAGCAAATTAAACATTTATGTGCTTGAATGGTCGTCATAGCTTTTTTTTTTCTTCTTTTTCTAATTTATTATCATAACAACAAAATATGTCAGTACAGTTTGAGGCGCTATAAAGGGCTGAGAATCACAGATTAACAGGTTGAGGTATTTTCTGATGAGACGTCTGAATGGTGTTTAAACACTAAAAACACAAGTCAGGCACTTTCAGTTTGATTTGATTAAGTATTGTGGTGAGCAGCTATGAAAGGGATTCCGAGACAAACACAAAGATCAGACACACAAAAGACAACATCTGGAAGCTTGTCATTTTTTCTAAATCCTTACACGTCTGGTCAAGAACCTGCGTCAATATCCATATCTTCCACTTCCTCGGCTTCTGGTCGACAGATCTCCTCGATAGCCAGTTCTATAAAGAATTAAGAAACATTGTTTTGGTCTTCACAATATTGTCGTGGATAACAGCACATAAAGCGCATTTACTTGCCCTGTAAGGAGTATGTAGACACCTGGCCATCATCCCCATATGTGATTCTTCTACAAGAACTAAAAATGTCCTGCACAGAGCTCTGACCTCAACCCCACTAAACACCACTGAGATTAACCGAAGAAACACCACTGAGATTAACTGTGATGGCATCAGCGCTTGACCTGACTAATGATCTTGTGCTTAAATGGGTAAATCCCCACAGCCACTTCCTAGAGGTTACAGGTTACTATAACCAGAGTGTGGAATATGAGCTTGAATAGGTATGTATATATGTATATATAATATATATATATATATATATATATATATATATATATATATATATATATATATATATATATAGAGGTGTAGTGATCAGGTTCCTATATTTCTAATATAATGGTAAACTTTAATGCTACATCGTATCACTGTTGTGCTGGTACTGGATTCTGCCTCACGTGTAGATCACTTTTTAAATGTATGGATATAAATAAATAAATACATAGGTTAAAATAAATCTAGATGCAAATGATTTGATTTAAAATAAAGTGAAATAAAGTGAAAAATGATTTAAAATAAAAGTGAAATCCTGTTAAGCTGTACATTTTAAATCCTGCATATTTACACTGCCCCCTAGTGGACCCCCAGTGTCCCTGAAGACAACTTGTATTACAAACAGCCCTGATATTATTCCCTTTTAAATTTTCCAAACACTTAAGGCTTATTTACAAAGAAAATTATACAAAGTGATAAATAAGAAACACATTATGGTGAGGTGGGCTACTATCCATGATCACGACCTAAAACTTTCTTTGTAGTTGCTAACGATGTCCAGTAGGTGACCGCAAAACGTGTGTGTGAAGGAGCCCAGACGAGGTTACGAAAAGAAACCACCTGCTTATTCACCTTCACACTCCGAGAGGTCAGGGATCCTACGGAGCGTGTCTCTGATGGCTGGGATGACCTGATGGTACATGTGCAACACGTCCAGACAGTGCATGGAGAAAGACGAGTCATTCAGCAGGAGCCAGTGCAGTAACAACAGAGTCTCCCTCAGCAAGTGAACACCAGGACTCGTCCACGTCTGAACACCACCTTTGTGCTTCTCCTGACCTTTGATACTCAGCCACTGTCTGTGTAAGACCACCACCACTGTCCGGACCACCTGAACAGAAAAATGGCATAAATAGAGGTTCGGTTCAATGACAAATAAATGCGACAGTGGAACAGAGCATCAGACCTGCTGTATTATATCCATTTCATTTAATTCAATCACACAAATGAGACTTACTTACTTTTCCACTGCAATACAAAATGATAGGTGGAGCAGATTACATGAAAAACAAACATCAATTACTGATTTCATTGTAAAATAAAATGTTATAATGAATAAAAGGTCCAGAGTTGACGGCATTTTACTGTTAACATCAACTGCAAATGATTGCATGGTTCAAAGATGTAAATTTGATGCTTTAGGGTCATGTTCCAGATAGGCTGTAATAAACACTGAGTGCACAAAATACATTAAATCATGCCTAGACAAAATGATATAGTCAAAAGCATCGGTTAATGGTTACATTAAACATCAGAATGGGGGAATATTCTGTCATTATCTCATTGACTGACAGAAACTGCTGATCTCGTGGCATTTTCTCAGGGTTTACGAAAAAAAATGGTGCGGAAAAACAACAAAAAACGTCCAGTTAGCAAGAGTTATGTGGGTGAAGACCGAGAGTTTGAGCTGACAGGAAGTCTATGGTAACTCTTTCGACCGTAATGAGCCAATGTCAGAACATTGAGACAACATCATAAGACCACATCAGGTTCCACTCCTGTCATCAAATACCAGACTACAGTGGGCACAGGTTCATCTCAGGCTTTTAAATATCTGTTTATTTGTCATTTTGCTTACCAAACAGGTCACAATTTTGTACTTTTGCTAGAGCATCAGCTGTTAATCTCGCTAAATGAAATGGCCTTCTTGTGCTCCGTACCTCACTGCTGCATGGGCAGTTGGATTCGGCACTGAGAGAAGCCCATGTTGACGTCTTCTGTGTGAACAGCTTGGACAGCAATCGGACAACCTGGAAACAAATAAACTGGAGATGTGAATACTCTTCTGACTAAAAATGCAGGTCTATCAGTACAATATATGTAGTATTTTAACCCTGCTGTTCAGTGGCATAAAAATGTTATTCCAACCCAAGAGCTGGGCATAAAAAAATTCATTTATATTTTGAAACAGTTCTGCTGGGTTGCAACAACAGAAGTCGATCAATAGAGAGACTCTAAAATGGTGTCATAAAGTGGCTACAGAGTGTATATTACAGTGTATTTCAGTAACATAGAGGTAGTGAAAATTGCAAGTTTACAGAGAAACAAACATTTTGGACAAAAGCTAAGTGTACACCAACCAGGCATAACATTATAACCACCTGCCTAATATTGTGTTGGTGTCCCTTTTGCTGCCAAAACAGCCCTGACCCGTCATGCACTGTGTATTCTGACACCTTTCTATCAGAACCTGCATTAACTTCAGCAATTTGAGCAACAGTAGCTCGTCTGTTGGATCGGATCACACGGGCCAGCCTTCGCTCCCCACGTGCATCAATGAACCTTGGCCGCCCATGACCCTGTCGTCGGTTCACCACTGTTCCTTCCTTGGACCACTTTTGACAGATACTGACCACTGCAGACTGGGAACACCCCACAAGAGCTGCAGTTTTGGAGATGCTCTGATCCAGTGGTCTAGCCATCACAATTTGGCCCTCGTTCAAATCCTTACGCTTGTCCATTTTTCCTGCTTCTAACACATCAACTTTGAGGACAAAATGTTCACTTGCTGCCTAATATATCCCACCCACTAACAGGTGCCATGATGAGGAGATCATCAGTGTTATTTCACTTCACCTCTCAGTGCTCATGTTTTAGCCGTTCAGTATATATAAACAGTAGGTACTGTATATTACCTCAACTTCCAAACGTGACCACATGTCTTCAGTAACGACTTTATTCGATCTGGAGATCACATACTGGAAAAGTCGTACGAATGGGCAAACATCTAGGAAAGAGAGCTTTTAACATTAGTTCATAACGACCAGGCAATGTGTGTAAATGTCCTTTCTGTATACCGTGTCAAACTTACACTTATGAGAGCACAGCTTTTTCACTATTTTGTCACAATCCAACAGAAGCGCCAGGAATCTTACAACGAGCCAAATGGTGCTGTACGGCGAGTCCATGAACAAGTTCTGGGTCACAGTCTGACTTGCCAACACCACCTGCAATCTGTATTTCAATGACAAACAGATCCTAAAATCATTATTGAACAATTGTTACATAATCAATGTACAGAAATGTGTGTGATGGGCGGGGACAAACTGTCAGATGATGATGTGGCTAAATCCTGGCAAACAGGACCCATGCTAAAATGACCCAAAAGTCACTAGAGAGCTCATCCTACCAAAATGTCCAGTACTGGTCCATGGTACAAAAAAGGTTGGGGAACCCTGCCCAAGGCTCGCCATATTCTCCTAATTTAGTCTTTGCCAGTTCCCACTCAATCTCGAGCTCTCCCCTATCATATGAACACTACCAACCAGGGGAAAACATTTCCTCTGGAACTCATGAACCTGGCCAAAACCACTGCACATGTTGTTGTTTATAGTCCAATGTGTTGATTTCTTATTTGTTTAAGACTAAAACAGGAAAAGATGGATGTGTACTATTAATCAGCTCTTCAGAAAACAGCTTAAGGGTTTGTCATGCATTTGTGACTATCACCCAAGACAACAGAATAAAAAACCCAATATAACTAAACCTGATACCGTATAATTAACAAAAATAGGAAAATTGTACACTTTTAAACTCCATATGATGACATTTTAATGAGGATGTAAAGAAACAGTCTGGTTATACTAAAGCACGGCTATATAAGATGTACAGCGAGGTGTCCCTAGCATGTGATAAAGGTCCGGGAACTAAATGAGCTTAGAACTAAATGTGCTTATTGCGTTTTGGGTCTTTCCCCCATCGTCTTACCTTTCTATGATCAAAAAGGATGCCCTCGCCTTTGCTATTCTATTTGCTAGAAGACTAATTTTGATAAATTGGAAATCAAAACCTCCCTCTCTTGGGGAGGGGGGGGGGGAATGGATGGGATGGGAGGGAGGAATGGATGGGAGGGGAGGAATGCATGGGAGGGAGGGAGGAATGGATGGGATGGGAGGAATTGATGGGAGGAATGCATGGGAGGGAGGGATGGATGGGATGGGAGGGATGGATGGGAGGAATGGAGGGATGGATGGGAGGGAGGGATGTTTCATCCTCTTTGGACTAACATCCTAGTACTAATATGTTTGGTGTAGTGGGGGTGAAGGGTATGGTCATTTATTTATCTATTACAGATACACTTAAATGTGAGCTGACCGGGATCTCTTTCTTTTTAATTTTTTATTTCTTTTGTGTTTATTTTACTTATTATTATCATCATTTTTCTTTTTTATCTTATATAAAAATGTACATACAAGACATATACCTCCACAGTTGGCCCTCCTCAGCTCTCTCAGCCAGAGCACACAGAGTCCTGAGACTGCAATTCACCACAGCTTCTCTATGACTGGCGTTACTAACAATCTTTAAATCCACCAACTGGAAGAGCTTCTTGAGCAGAGGACTGTGTGATTGCAGTTCATCACAGGCATTCTCTACAGCGCTGCTCTGAGGCTGACGTGGTCGGTTTTCACTAGGCTTTCCTGAATCCTCTCCTTCCTGGCCGTCCAGAACAGAGTTTACGGCTTCGGGGCTTTCACACACAATGTAATAAAGAGCTTTTACAGCCGCCAAGGCAAACTCCTCTTGAGCACCTAAAGACTCCTCGGCTGTAGAAGCAGAGCTGCTGTCTGAGGCTCCTGGTTACAGGGATGGAAAAATAATAATAATAATAAAATAAAAAATTGTTGAAATCTAAACACAATGCAGCATGAAGGAGTCTGTACTGTTTAGCCTTTTTTACATTAGAAGTGAGTAAAATAACGGTATAATTGTACATTAAAAGCACTCATGTTGCAGACTTGTTTATTTTTATTTACCACAGTAACGTCTTCATGTTGTTGAAATTACAGTATGTTGTTGTTAGACAACCTGAGAACCTTTAATTCATCTTCAAACTAAAATAAGCCACAGCAGAAATTTAAATACTACTAGTTAAATAATACAACTGCCCACATTATTAGGAACATATGTTTGCTACATAATTTGAAAACAATCTACACTACATTGCCAAAGGTTTTACGACACCCCTCCAAATCATTGAATTCAGGTGTTGTTTTTCAGAGAATAGGCTTGGCCCCCTAGATCCAGAGTCCTGACCTCAACCTGATAGAACAGCTTTGGGATGAATTAGAGCGGAGACTGCGAGCCATTCCAAAATCGGGACGTCTGCTTTTACATGCACATGAATGTAATATGGAGTTGGCCCACACTTTTCAGCTATAACAGCTTCAACTCTTCTGGGAAGGCTTTCCACAAGGTTTAGGAGTGTGTTTATGGGAATTTTTGACCATTCCTCTAGAAGCGCATTTGTGAGGTCAGGCACCGATGTTGGACGAGAAGGTCTGGCTCACAGTCTCCACTCTAATTCATCCTAAAGGTGTTCTATCAGGTTGAGGTCAGGACTCTGTGAAGTTCCTCCACACCAAACTCACTCATCCATGTCTTTATGGACCTTGCTTTGTGCACCATCACCAATCACCCTGAACCACAGAAATCAACCAGACCTCTGTGGCCCTCACAGATTCCCATCCTTACCTGATAGTGCACTTGCTTGAAGTGGACTCTTTCCTGACCTGTCAATGGTCTCGAGGGTCTGGCAGTAAAGGCTGATGTGGTAGTGAAGTAAAGGAAGGAGATAGACAGCAGGGGGGCAGGACCTTCTGAGGAACTGAGGGGGAGCACAGTGCGTTAACATGGCCAGTCCTGACATAGCCAGACTCTGATGCTGATAGAAGTGCGCTCGAGGCTGATGGAGCAGCCGTGTATCTGTGGAAGACCTGCTGGTACCAACTGAGGATGTGCTGGAGAATAAAATGAAGGGTCCATGTTTAGTATTTTCTATAGATAAGTAATTACCACGTACATTCTGAAAAATGAGTTGTATGGTAAAAGCCAATTTCAATTGATAACTTTATTTATTATAAATAATATCTGCTGTAGAGGCACATGGCATGTTTAAGCCACTGCTAAGCAGATATTATGCATATTGTGGACTATTCTCATTACAGCAGTGACAAGTCACAAAGACTTAAGTGCAGTGGTTTTAAATAACAACAAATGCAGTCGTGAGGACTTACAGAGTAGTGTTGTCTGACTGGGTGAATATGGCAGGTAGAGCATCTGGACTGATGCACAGCAAGTGACAAAGGCCTATAGAGCTTGGCTCCAAAGGATGCTGAAGCAGCAGATTCAATAATACAGGTCCTGCAATGACAAATCAATGTCAGCCTCACAGTTACTTAAAATCCTACAGTCAAAAATAAACACAATATTTCATAACAATCACCTTTTTGATGAATCCCTTCTGCATCCCGGGTCACAGCTGAGTGTGTACGCTCTTTATCACTTTTCTCCTGGTTTTGTTTCCCACCTATTTGCAATAGTTTTAAAAAAAAAAATTCTAAACAAATAATACTATTATATAACTACAGAAGTCATACAAGTCATTAACAATTATTTTACAGATGAGTTTTTACTGAGGTAAGGAAATGGCAGATTAGGATTGTAGACGCAAATCTGAAAATTGTTAAACTTGATGACGATGTGATTTTGTGAGAACGTGACCAAATAAGTTTTCCCATTGTTTCCTGCTAAAAAAGTCCATTTGCTACACACTGGCAAATCTGATGACTTCCTTTGACGGTTGTCCTTTTGCAACTCTTTTTACGCAACTCTCTTGCAATCTGACTTAATGCTACATTCATCCTGGTGCATAAACTATTAACATTTGCTGTTGGTGCATTTTATATGAAGAGATTATTAAAGCATGGCCTCTTTAATAAAATACATACACCAACTAGGCATAACATTATGAGCACTGAGAGGTGAAGTGAATAACACTGATGATCTCCTCATCATGGCACCTGTTAGTGGGTGGGATATATTAGGCAGCAAGTGAACATTTTGTCCTCAAAGTTGATGTGTTAGAAGCAGGAAAAATGGGCAAGCGTAAGGATTTGGGCAAAATTGTGATGGCTAGACGACTGGATCAGAGCATCTCCAAAACTGAAGCTCTTGTGGGGGTGTTCCCGGTCTGCAGTGGTCAGTATCTATCAAAAGTGGTCCAAAGAAGGAACAGTGGTGTACCAGCGACAGGGTCATGGGCTCTTTGTTGGACGTGGGGAGCGAAGGCTGGCCCGTGTGATCCGATCCAACAGGCAAGCTACTGTCGCTCAAACTGCTGAAGAAGTTAATGCTGGTTCTGATAGAAAGGTGTCAGAATACACAGTGTATAATGGGACAGGGCTGTTTTGGCAGCAAAAGGGAGACCAACACAATATTAGGCAGGTGGTCATAATGTTATGCCTGGTCAGTGTATATATAAACATCTATAATATCTGCATTGTGTAGAAGTGTATGTACAGATTAAACTAGACAAGTATACACCGTGTATCTATGATTTGATTTGAAACAGATCATACCCTCCGTACGCTGGCCTTTAGCAGCTGACGGTTTTACGGGCAGCTCGGCTGAGAAGGACTCCTTAGTCACAAATGCACGGCTTCCAGGAGAGTTCACACTACATACAGGGAGAATTTTGTGCTGTGCTCAGTGTGCGTCTTTTTGAAGAACAAATCTGGAGCATTCACAGACAGTTGCAGTTACCTGTTTCTTATAGGCGTGCCAACTACCTTCACACCACGCTCAGAGCTCTGCAGTTTAGTCCTCATTTCATTCATCTCAGCTTCCTTAAAGTGCAACTCAGATTTTAAAGACTCCACCTGGATGAGAAAATAACAAAAGTGCATCAAATTATAAAAATTAAGTCTTTTTGGGGAAGAAGGCCAATACAATGTTAATGATCAGTTTACAGTTTAACAGTAGACTAATCTTTACTGAAGCTGTACCAGTCTTAAACCTCTGAACACATCAGAAGCCTCTCTACATTACTAATACATAATCATTTTATTTCCAAACGCATGTGTGGCTCAATTCGATGTTCGGTACAGAGAACAGACCTTCTTCGACAGCTCCTTTTCTTTTTCGCTCTGGATATGAGCTCTGTCTCTCTCCAGCTCGAGGTGAGCCTGCCTCTGCTGCTCCTTCTCCTGATTGGCCAGTCTGAGGGAGTCTCGCAGAACCTGGATTTCACCATTCTTCATCAGGATCTGCTCCTCTACCTCCTTCAGCTGCATGCAACACACAAACATTTCAGCTGATGGAATTTAGAGAGTACTGTTTACTCTCTGCAACTAGGTTATTGTAAGCTTTGTTTATCCCGCCCCAAAAAGAATTATACGGAGTGTGGGTACACCATAAACCCATTTTAGCAGTATCGTGTAGAATTTTTAAATCTATACTATAATGCTTTTTAATATGGACTCATTTTCTAAAGCTGTATGTCATTTGATTGGATCATGATTGATCTGTAGGTTACACAAAGCTAAACCGTAACTAGATAATTCCCTGAATTGTCAGCATTATGTCCAGCACAAAAAGACAAAAGTAAACATACCACAATAAATATAATGCTGACCGATACAGCACTAAATATGGTCTTTATATAAATTTAAATCATGTACACACCTTTCTCTTTAGCTCTGCTTGCTGTGCTTCCAGGCGGCTGTAGAACACTTCATCTCGGTCTTGGCTGTTTCCTTCAAAGACAGAAACAAAGACATGAATTTTATGAGGAACTCGTTCATTACAAGTGGAAATACATCAACTGATGCATTTCCATTTAGAAGAAGGAGGAGGAGGAGGAGGAGGAGGAGGAGGAGAATGATGATCCAGGACAGCTCCAGAATGTCAGCCCAGTATCAACCTAGTACTGATGTACCTAATACTGGGCTCAGATCAGATGTGATAGTTTTAGACTTGTTGAAAATATTATTATTATTATTATTATTATTATTATTATTATTATTATTATAGAAAAAAACATTATTATTAAATAGGGAAAAAATTAAATATTTTTATTTTAATTATTTTTTTTTTTTAAAAAGGTTCTAGTTCATTATAATGTATTATTCTCATTATGACCACAAATGTTTTGATTTAACATAGAAAATAATAATAATAATAATAATAATAATAATAATAATATTATTATTATACTTTGTTTACATAATTTAACAGATTTGTTCTTCTCTGTATATGAATATAATTGGAAATTAATACTAAATATTAACTCAACAACTGTTCGCACTTATAAGTCTCAAAGATGATGACTTCAAAGTCTTTTTGTCCAGCTCAAGTGATTGTTCAATTCATTTTAACTTTATTTATTAACTTCACTTGAAAGAAAACCAAACGGCATAGATACCACAATCATCTTTGTGCAACTCTTCCCTTATTCACTTTCACTTCTTGTATTAAAGCCTAACTTCATGGTAAAATAGAGAACATTACTGGATTTGGTCTGATGTCATACAAAAGTCACATGAAATGGTATTAATACTGACACTTTCTCCAACAACAGAGACTGATGAACTACTTCCACCGTATTGTCAAAAGTTTTGGGACACCCCTACAAATCATTGATTCCAGGTGTTGTTTTTCAGGGGTTGGGCTCGGCCCCTTAGTTCCAGTGAAAGGAACTCTTAATGCTTCAGCTTCATACCAAGACATTTTGGACAATTTCATGCTCCCAACTTTGTGGGAACAGTTTGGGGATGACCCCTTCCTGTTCCAACATGACTGTACACCAGTGCACAAAGCAAGGTCCATAAAGACATGGATGAGTGAGTTTGGTGTGAAGGAACTTGATTGGCCTGCAACCCGATGAAACACCTTTGGGATGAATTAGAGCGGAGACTGTGAGCCAGGCCAAAACTTGGACGTCTGCCTTTACATGCACATGAATGTAATATGGAATTGCTCCACCCTTTGCAGCAATAACAGTTTCAACTCTTCTGGGAAGGCTTTCCACACGGTTTAGGAGTGTGTTTATGGGAATTTTCTGACCATTCCACTAAAAGCGCACAAGTCAGGCACTGATGTTGGATGAGAAGGCCAATGTTGGAACAGGATGGAACAGTCATGCTGGAACAGGAAGGGACCATCCCCATACTGTTCCCACAAAGTTGGGAGCATGAAACTGTCTAAAATGTCTTAATGCTGAACCATCAAGAGTTCCTTTCTAAGGTGCTGAGCCCAACCCCTGAACTCAATGATTTGGAGGGGTGTCCCAAAACTTTTGGCAATATAGTGCATCTAAATGTATTTAAGACAATGCCTATTTTGTAACTCAAATCCCCCTTTTTTCTGTATATTTTTTTCCTCTGTGGCAGACAAGCATCAATTCTCTCTCCATCTCCAACAAACTATCACAAGGCTTTTCAAGTTTTTTAAGTGTACTCATACTAACCAGAAGAGTCATTTCTTTTAGCTTCCATGTTGTTAGAGATGCTGCTGCTGCTAGGATGGCTGTTTCCAATGGCAAAGGTTTTCCTGCCTTCTCTTACAGGTGCTTTGTTCTGCTCTGGATACAAGGCAGAAGCAATGGATGCAAAACTTCTCTTGCTGCTTGTGGCTTGAGCATCTCTTGTGATGGCCTGCGATGCGATGATGTCGATTTCCTCCAAGTCGTCCTGCGTAAAGTCTTCGTCGTCCCCGAAGGCATCCGTCCCGGCCGGGTCTTCGTTGCGTGATCCTCTATGTCGCTTACTTGGAGGATATGCCATGATGGCTCAAGCTTCTGGGGGAATATATTTGCAATCTAAAATGGTGCAAAAGTCTGTGATTTACAACACACACTGATTTGCTTCTATACTTTTAATAGCAATATACCCCTGTGACGTCAGCACGGGACACACCCTCTTACTTGACAGGAAAAACAAAAATTCAGCAACAAACAACAAATTCGGACCAGGTTCATTGAACATAGCAGGAATATTCCAGTATAAATATATGATTGTGCTTCAGGGTGAAGTTTCCCTTTAATGCATCAAATTGAAGCACTAAGAGGCCGAATCCCAAACTGTGTACACGAAGTGCACTAGACAGGGTACAAGATGAAAACAGGGCATAAGGCACTGTATTATATGCTAAACAGTGAACTATTATTAACTCACCAGACTTAAGCAGCAGGGGTACAGATATGTCAGAAAATAATACTAAAAAAATATATAAATATGATGGCAGTCACGCGCACGCAGAGTGCATCACTTATCACCGCCTGTCCTGAACCACTGGCTAACTGGCTAGCTAAAGGAGAAGCTAACGTTATCTATCCCACTGATACATTGTCTTTGCTCGTCTGTTGTTATTCAGAGCTGTCAGAAAACCGCAATAAACTCCTCATCATGTTGTGAGAACTACCACATCACCCTTCAGTCAGAGACAACGCTCCTTCAATGAAGACTAATTGAACAGAAGGAAGCCGCTTGGTGAAGTGTGAATGAACCGCTGAGTATAAACGCCTCTGATTGGTCAGCACTCTGAAAACAGTGCTTTCTCATTGGGCGAAAGTTTTAGCACGTGCTACGGTAACGCAGAGTGGGCAACTACACGCCTTTACTATAACGCGAAGGAAAATAAACTGGACTTTATGTGATAGCAAACTTGTTAGGTTTTATTGAGAGCTGGATTTCGTGCTCCAGGGGTTTTTTTTTTGCTCAGGATACAACAAATATTTTTATTATTAACATTTTAAACTGCTATTTTATTGTTTTTTTTTCTCACAAATATAACAAAGCAAAAAGGTCAAAGTATAGCACGTGGACACATATACACTGTATTGCCAATTTTGGATGTCTGCCTTTACATGTACATGAACCTTAAGGACATCCCCTTCTTAATCTGTAGGGTTTACTATAGAGTTGGTCTGCCCTTTGCAGATATAACAGCTTCAACTCTTCTGGGAAGGCTTTCCACAAGGTTTAGGAGTGTGTTTATGGGAATTTTTTATCATTCCTCTATAAGCGCATTTGTGAGGTCAGGCACTGATGTTGGTCGAGAAGGCCTGACTCACAGTCTCTGCTCTAATTCATCCCAATGGTGTTCTATCAGGTTGAGGTCAGGACTCTGTGCAGGCCAGTCAAGTTCCTCCACATCAAACTCTCTCATCCATGTCTTTTTGGACCTTGCTTTGTGCACTGGTGTACAGTCATGTTGGAACAGGAAGGGGTCATCCCCAAACTGTTCCCACAAAGTTGGGAGCATGAAATTGTCCAAAATGTCTTGGTATGAAGCTGAAGCATTAAGAGTTCCTTTCACTGGAACTAAGGGGCCGAGCCCAGCTCCTGAAAAACAACACCTGAATTTAATGATCTGGAGGGGTGTCCCAAACCTTTTGGCAATATAATGTGTATGTGGGTCTTCCTCAAACTGTTAGACACACACATGCAGTTGTAAAGGATGGCTTTGTTTGCTTTAGCATTACAATTTCCATTCACTGAAACTAAGAGGCTCAAACCTGTTCCAGCATGACAATGCCTCTGTCCACTAAACAGGGTCCATTGAGACATGGTGTGCCCAGTCTGGTGGGGAAGACCTCAAGAGTACTGACTTCAACCCCATAGGACAAATTAGAAGTGGAAAAAATAACAAAATGTGGTGGAAATCCTTGTCACTAGAGTGGAGGTTATTAGTACACCAAAAGGTGACTAAATCTGGAATGGGATTTTCAGCAAGTACATATGGGTGTGATGGTCAGGTCTCTATAGACATTTACTAATTTATTAGCTTTTTATTGATTGAAGAGTTGACTCTCAGTGCCAGTCCCAAGCCTGGATAAAAATGGGAGGGTTGCGACAGGAAGGGAATCCGGTGTAAAACCTGTGCCAAATCACGCAGGTCGATTGATCCGCTACAAACAGCGGACCCTGCAAGTGTGCGGGACAAACACTAAGGAAAAACCAAATTAGCTTTTTATTGATTAATTGTTTTGTGAATAAAAAATAAAATTCAGATACATGATTTAATTACAAATTACAAAATGTAATACTGTGGCAATTACATGTTATATTACTATGGTATAAATGAAAGAACTTTAGCAGTGTGCAATTACAGTGTCATTATAGAAATGCACCAGTTTTTTGGAGGAACCCAAAGCTGCACCATGAAGACCAAGGAGCAAAGATCAAACGAAGTATAAATATGGGGTTTTATTTTAAAAATCTGGTAACACTTGAATATGTGCAACCAACACAAGTATTATATAGTGTACATCAAATGGTAAAAATGTCCAATTAAGTCCATTTTAGTTCCAGTTTCTTATTGTACAAAATATTGAACAGGTCAAGGGGGTGAAAGTGAGTGTAGATAAAAGCAGCAGACAATAAAGCAATAACAAATGGGTGTAATAGCACAGATGTTATCTTATCTGCTTTCTGCTCTTCTCAGAGTAAACAGTCTGTGTTGTTTTAACGACTGCACAATGTAATATCCTGCTGATGGTGGTCCAGATAATGTTTTGGAAGAACACGTCCAACTTCTAATGCGTTCACTATTGTTCAGTTTCTTTTAAAAATTATATATATATAATAAAAATGCTAAATATCTAATTATTTACATTGTTTTCAGAGCCTCATCATGACAGATAAAGACTTCTGTTGACATGTTTCCTAATGCTATTTTGGACTTTATTTAAAACATATCCATTTGTGAATTCTCAGGCGTTTGCTGTAAAATGCAAATTTTATTTTGATCCGCCTTTTTTAATACAGAATTGTTTGTGGCAGTGATAAATATAGGCCTAGTCAAATTATCCATATGTAAATTCTTTCTCGCTCTTCATAGCAACATTCATTATGCCGCCTCACCATCCATCCATCCATTTTCTATACCTGCTTTATTCCTAATTAGGGTCACAGGGATCTGCTGGAGCCACTCCCAGCACACATTGGGCGAAAGGCAGGGGTACACCCTGGACAGGTCACCAGTCCATCACAGCAGCCTCATCATACACATGCTAAAATAATATTTTAATACCCATCTAGTGTTTTTTAAAATCATTTTTTAACACCATGCATTGTTGATTGGTGTAGAGATTATAGAACAGGATGACTTTCAATTCACAAAACAGCTAAGCTGGGTTCTGTATTTTTTCTGGTTTCTGACAGGAAGGAAGTTGGTTATTACTCTCAGTCTGTCCAGGTGTCTTCCTGATCAAACAGGTATTTAGAGACAAAGATGTGAAAGAGCCCTGACTTCTCCTTTCCAGTGAAAACGGATGCACAACATTAATGGTATCACTACTTGCATCGATCGATGTTGCTATGGCAGAAATAAATGAGCTCTTCTTTACTGTCGGAATTTTGCAGCAGCACAATACATAAATCATACATATACAGGTTCAGCTAATGTTCACAACAGAATTGTGAGCTCTGTGACTGATCATGGGATGGACGATCAGCTGGTTTGAGTGTTTCAGAAACTGCTGATCTCCTGGGATTTTCACACATGACAGTGTCTAGAGATTAATTTGAGCTGCCAGGAAAGGAGTTACTATAGAATACTTCAATAAGAATTTTACATTTACACTCCTGGCATTTGGCAGACTCTTTTATCCAGAGTGACTTACAATTTATCCAACTTTTTTTATATACAACTGAGCAATTGAGGGTTAAGGCTCAAAGGCCCAGTGGTGGTAATTTGGTGGACCTGGGATTTGAACTCACAACCTTAACCACTAACCTAGAAATAGTAAAAGTTAAGACTAGTCCACAAAGTGCCCAGAGAAACAGAATGGGTCTGACTTTGACTTTGACTTTGAGAATGGTTCCTGTATTCGCTGTATACTTGCATTTTCTAAAGTGTAGCACACAGTGTCAAGAGAAACAGGAAGTCTTTTGGACAAAAAAAAAAAGAAGAAAACCACTGTCAAAGGTGATGCTGTCAAAAGTGAAGCTACTGGAGGTTTGAAATGTTTGTGTTTGGAATGATGTAATAGCTGTTGACAAAACACGATCCTCTTTCCACGGGGTATGACCTTTTCTCACTTTGTTGCTCCATTAACAATGAGTAATAAGTAGTGCAAACAGAGGTAAAATAAATGAACAAATACAATACCTAATGGACCTAATGGAGGCCGGCTATTCATATCTGTTCTAACAGAATGGAGGATTTTTCCTTTCCTATTCAGTGGTGAGATACTTTAACAGTGATAGACATAACAGAAATGACATCTCTATTTGCACTGCATGTTTTTGTTGTTAGCGAAGCAGTAAAGTTTTAAAAACAAGCTCAGAATTTGGGAAACCCATGAAATGAACGTCATAGACTATATTGCCAAAAGTTTTGGGACACCCCTCCAAATCATTGCATTCAGGTGTTCCCATCACTTCCATGGTTAGAGGTGTATAAAATCAAGCACCTAGGCATGCAGACTGCTTCTACACACATTTGTGAAAGGATGGGTCACAATCAGAAGCTCAGTGATAGGTTGCCACCTGTGCAATAAGTCCATTCGTGAAATTTCCTCACTACTAAATATTCCAGGATCAATTGTACGTGGCATTATAACAAAGTGGAAGCAATTGGGAACAACAGCAACTTAGCCACAAAGTGGAAGGCCACATAACATCAGAACAGTGTTAGGGCATACTGAGGTGCACAGTGCGCAGAAGTCACCAATTTTCTGCAGAGTCGGTAGCTACAGACCTCCACACTTCATGTGGCCATCAGATTAATGCATAGAGAGCTTCATGGAATGGGTTTTCATGGACGAGCAGCTGCATCCAAGCGTTACATCACCAAGTGCAATGCAAAGCGTTGGATACAGTGGTGTAAAGTACGCTGACACTGGATTCTAGAGCAGTAGAGACATGTTCTCTGGAGTGACCAATCACACTTTTCTGTCTGGCTATCCTATGGACAAGTCTGGGTTTGGCGGTTGCCAGGAGAACGGTACTTGCCTGACTGCATTGTGCCAAGTGTAAAGTTTGGTGGAGGGGGGATTGTGATGTGGGGTTGTTTTTCAGGGGTTGTGCTTGACCCCTTAGTTCCAGTGAAAGGAACTCTTAATGCTTCAGCATACCAAGACATGTTGGACAATTTCATGCTCCCAGCTTTGTGGGAACAGTTTGGGGATGACCCCTTCCTGTTCCAACATAACTGCACACCAGTGCACAAAGCAAGGTCCATAAAGACATGGATGAGTGAGTTTGGTGAGGAGGAACTTTACAAAGTCCTGATAGAATACTTTTGGGATGAATTAGAGTGGAGACTGCGAGCCAGACCTTCTCGTCCAACATCAGTGCCTGACCTCACAAATGCGCTTCTAGAGAAATGGTCAAAAGTTCCCAGAAACACACTCCTAAACCTTGTGGAAAGCCTTCCCAGAAGGGTTGAAGCTGTTATAGCATCTCCATATTAAATCCCTAAGGATTAATAATGGAATGTCATTAAAGTTCACGTGCATGTAAAGGCAGACGTCCCGAAACTTTTGGCATCAAGCATTTCAAACATCCACTCATGTCACTTTCTGCAGTCTCAGTAGTACTCTGCTAACAAAGCTGATGAATGAATTTCAGTGGAATTGTACACTTTCTCTGGAAACTTTGGCCACACCCACACTGTGAATCTATTATTGTTGCTAAGCAATATCGGGGCCTTGTGTGTGTCCATGCCAGGGGCCCACTGTCTCATAATCAGTCCCTGACACTACAGAGTGTTTTATGGATTAAATAGAAAATATCTGCACAATTATAACGTTTTTTTTTTAAAAAAAAAAAAGGTTGTTAAAATATCATTCTTAATCTGGAAGAAAGACGCGCACTCGCTGTACGTATGACGTCGTCCCAGGCGTAAAATCCGATTGGACAAGCGACTTGTATGACGCTGGGGAATGTTTACTACCTGACATTCCGCAACGTCTACAACTGCGAAGGCCGAATACCAAATAGACACGGAGTGCACTTGGTAGGGCACGGAAGCTTCTGTATTCCGGTCCCTACGTAGCGCTCTTATAGAGCAATTCCGGGGCGATTTGGGATGCGGCGCGCTGTTGATCCTATTTTGGTCAGTGCCTGTGGAAGTGAAGTCAAGTGAAGTTTGGGCGCAAGAAAGTCGATTAAATTGAAAGTTGGCTTGGGTGTAATGTTCAGATTGCGATTAGAAAAGAGGCAGAAAGTCTGTGTACATTAGTTTCGACCAGTCTGGAGGAGGTGAGTCGTGTTTAATTGTCATTTTATCTTTGTTTCCTGAACAAAGGAAAAGTGCCAAGCTGCTACTACTACCACTTCTACTACTACTACTCAGGCCAGACGACTCCAAGCTAACTTCTACATCAGCTTCATGATCAGTTCAACATAAATGGTGTCTTAGAAAGCAACATGTATTCTGTGATATTTTACAGCTTATGAAAATATTTCGCGATGAAAGCCGAGGTGGCCACAGCTGTGAACTTTATCACCACATTGTTGAGAGGAACAGGACTTCTCTCTGAAGAACAACTCCAAGACTTCAGCCATTCTCTGGAGGAGGCTTTGGGAGGTGAGATTAAACCTGGCATCCACACACACACACACACACACACACACACACACACACACACGACCAAAATATTCATCTTTTCTTCAATCCACTTTAGTTTCTTATTTTCTTTGAAGGTGGACCGGTTGGTTTCTAGCTCAGGGATGAATCTCAGATGAACAATGCCTGCCCAACGAATCCTAGCGATTCAATCAACCACATATAAAAGGAGAAAGCGTATTATTTTGACTTTAAATGAAAGTCACTGATTTATATAAAACGAAAAGAATTGTGAATTATTTACCCCACTGAGCATTAGGCATGTGGCAAATTGATTGAGGTAAAATAATTCCTTTTGTTGTGAGATGGACATAATGGGAAATGCTGACCGGTGGCTGATTTAGTGCCACAGTGTCCTGTTTTATTTAAATGTGTACGCTCTTCTACAAAATAGCTATGGATGAACTTCTACAATAAACAAATCTTGAAATCGAACAGCACAAAACAGGCTTTAGCGTTTTAATAGGACAGATTTGATCTCATGCTGCCTTTCTTGAGATCCTTATTGGTTTAAGTTTATAAACGTGTTTTTTTTATCTTTGTTTTTAGAGCATTATGAGCACCACTGGTTCCCCGATGCACCTTTCAGAGGATCGGGATATCGCTGTATTCGGATCAATCACAGGATGGACCCGCTAGTAGGAAAAGCCGCTTACACCGTCGGCCTCAGCAGGGAGCAGCTTTTCTCCCTCTTACCCAGCGAGCTTACAATGTGGGTTGACCCCTACGAAGTGTCCTATCGTATAGGGGAGGATGGGTCCATATGTGTACTGTACGAGTCCGCACCGCCGCAGGAGACTCGTCTGAACTCTGTGGACAGCTGCAAAGAGAAACTGCGAATCAGTCACTCAAGCCCGTCCAAATCCTTCACTGTGATGACCGTGTCCAGTTAATGTCTCTGTACGGCTGGCATATGTCTTACGTTGTTCTGTTTTTTTTTTAACGATGATTTTTAGTGACTGATGAATTTGGATATATTTTGATTCAATGCTTGATTTTAACAACTGTAAAAATTTGTACATTTTTTTTATACATTTTAATTAAAATCGATGCTTCGATGTTTTTCACTGTTTTTTTTTTTTTGTTTTTTTTTATATTTGCATTGTATATAATATATTGTAGATGAAAGCGTAGCCCATTTATTGCTATACACAATTTCTCATCTCTACTACATCTATCCAGTGGAAAGGGTTATGAGACATCAGGCTAAGCCTCTAATACCAGGACAGGTCAGTGTTGCTGCTGTTAGAAAGATCAGCCACCTAAATATCTCCTCAGATGTAGCATAGGGTGGTCTGAATTAATGTTCAGCAGTTCATTAAAACATGAATGAACGTCTGCTATACATCAGGACATGTTACATGCTACACCTTATGTGTTACTGACGTTTGCAAGATACAAAAATGTAGCTGTATGAAGTTTAATCATCACAATATATATAATGTACTAATATCTCTGAAAGTATTGGAACGGCAAGGCCAATCCCTTTTTTTCTTTTTTTTTTTTTTTGGAGATATTTAAGTTTGAGATCGAGTTGAATTGATAGATCAGCAATAATTTAGAACATAGTGACCTTTGTTCGAACTCAACCATTTTCAACTTATTGGAACACGTGACTGACCAGTCTTTCGTGCTGCCAAGGTGCTTTAAATAATTAATAGCTCTGAATGTTTAGGTTTGATCCCCCCGGGTTTCAATTTTGTAGACTGGATTTGTTGTAAAAATGAATAAACCAATATAAAGATCCAAATCAAGCTGTTTTGAAGCTGAGAAAAGTAAAAGCATAGCCAATACAACAAATGGTTCCTTGGGTGTACTAACAACCGGACACTGAGGAGGTCAGCTTAGGAAAACAACAGCAGTTCATGACAGAAACGTTGTGAGAGCTGTGAAGAAAAACCCAGAACAATGGCATCACCAACACCTTTCACAGGGCAGGGGTGAAGGTATCACAATTCACCATTTGTAGAAGATTTTGAGAACAGACATTTAAATAAATTGACTGGTCCAAAATAAAATGTGCTGAGCATGGCATAAAGGTTTGCTCACTGTGGTAAAAGTAGGAAACATTCATAAACTGCATACAACAAAACTTAAAACACAGTAAACTTTAATCTGTAAACTGATATGTTGCATTATATTACATTCAAACACAGGACAGCCAGGTGGCTACTTTAAATTGTCCCCAGGTATGAATGTGTGTGTGTGTGTGTGTACATGGTGTCCTGGTGTCCATCCTCTGTGAATTTCTGCATTACTCTGTGTTCTTGAGATCCAGTGATCCATTGAGACCCTGACCAGGATTTAGCAATGTCTGCAGGTGAATGAATGACATTTAAACAACTGAGGCTTTGTTAAATTAATTAAACACAAATGGTCTTGGTAAGCTTGACTAAACTCAGCTAGTTAACTAACTGCATTTGTTGACTGGTGGTTAAACCTTATGTTTTGTTATTGGTTTAAAATAGTCAGTCCTTAATTTATTCAGAGCATAAGGGAATTTGCATTAATTAACATTAAAACATTATATTTAAAAATCATGTTAATAAAGAGCAGTGTTACTCAGATATACTCTGTATTGCCAAAAGTATTGGAACACCACTCCAAATCATTGAATTCAGGGGTTGGGCTCGGCCCCTTAGTACCAGTAAAAAAAAAAAAAAAAAAAAAGTGCACCAGAACATTTTGGACAATTTCATGCTCTCAACTTTGTGGGAACATTTTGGGGATGACCCCTTCCTGTTCCAACATGACTGCGCACCAGTGCACAAAGCAAGGTCCATAAAGACATGGATGAGTGAGTTTGGTGTGGAAGAAACTTCACAGAGTCCTGACCTCAACCTGATAGAACACCTTTGGGATGAATTAGAGCGGAGACTGCGAGTCAGGCCAAAACTGGGACGTCTGCCTTTACATGCACATGAATTTAATATGGAGTTGGTCCACCCTTTGCAGCTTCAACTCTTCTGGGGAAGGCTTTCCACAAGGTTTAGGAGTGTGTTTATGGGAATTTTTGACCGTTCCTCTAGAAGCGCATTTGTGAGGTCAGGCACTGATGTTGGATGAGAAGGCCTGGCTCACAGTCTCCGCTTTAATCCATCCCAAAGGTGTTCGATCAGGTTGAGGTCAGGACTCCACAGTCTTTATGGACCTTGCTTTGTGTTCTGGTGTGCAGTCATGTTGGAACAGGAAGGGGTCATCCCCAAACTGTTCCCACCAAGTTGGGAGCATGAAATCGTCTAAAATGTCTCGGTATGAAGCTGAAGCATTAAGAGTTCCTTTCACTGGACCTAACCCCTGAAAAACAACACCTGAATTCAATGATTTGGAGGTGTGTCCCAAAACCTTTGGCAAATACAGTGGTTGAAGTATTTTCTCTTGATTTCATATGAACTAAAGTAAGAATGGTTTATTCCTAATTTTAATACCCTGGCTAAACTACACAAGTTACGTAGTTTACGTCAAAAGCGTTCAGATCACGCTCTCATCGCCGCCTCCCATTTTTTTTTTAACCAGAAGTGAACAACCAATCATAACGCTCGCTTGAATCCCGTAGCCAATAGGAGTGAGCGGAGCGCGTGTCCTTGATGACGTGTAGGGGAGTCTCTCTCCCCTTCAGTGTGTATGAGAGGAGGTCCGGCGTCGCCTGGCTTCTCCACACAACTTTGCGCGTGGCCTAATCAGCTGTTAGTGGAAGATTTTTTTTTGTGTGTGTGTGTTTATTTATTTATTATTATTAATCGTCGTAACGACTCCGAACACCGCGTACAAACACCGCCGTGTTATGGAACTAGACAAAATGGACGAAAACGACTGGAAATACCACGGGGAAGGGAACAAGAGCCTTGTTGTTTCTCACATCCAGGTAACTGTGACAGGCAGAGACTGGGCGCTAGCCGGGGCTAATTAGCAAACACGCTTTAAAAAGTGGAACAGCAAACAAGGCGAACGCTTTAATCCGAGCTTCGTTTGGACGAACCAAGCTGACTGAAATGTTCGGCTGAAAGTCATTTAGAAAAACCCTTCTTTAGTTAGAAAACTAAGGCTAAGTCCTAATCCTGGCTAAGTGGCTAAGTCTACGTTACGGAGTCATGCGCTAAGTTAGCACACAGACTCTCATCGAGCTTTCTCTGGACCGCTCCTCTCTCACTGTGGACACATGATGTTACACAGATATTTCTTGCTTTTAAAAGTGTCTCTTGCCAAATATCTAGCTGTTAACTGATCATTTAGTCGTATAAGTTGAAACCATATGCCTGAGTCCTCCACGAGGAGATAAGAAACACATTGATGTTCCACCAAAGCAAAGGTCGTGTGTATGTATGTAGAGAGACGTCTCTGAAAGAGACACGATGGATTATTTGGTGTTAGTAAATCTTTTCAGATGATTTTAAGTGTAGGCCATCACTAGCAAGAGTTTGCTGAAGAAACCTGAGTCGAATGTCTTTGGTTTGATTGGTTTATGTCTAATAAGAGAAGTTTGGACTGAAGTCGTCCAGGCAGATGCTTTGTGAGATGGAGGAAGTGGTGATTTCTAAATTTGGCTCTGTTCTGTTTCGCGGATCCTCCTGCTCTGATTTGTTCCACTTTTTTTACTCATCACAATGAAACCGATATCGGTCATCATTTGACATTGTTTTAAGTGAAATATCTCAATTATACACCGATCAGGAATAACATTGTGAGCGTGAATAAGACTGATGATCTCCTCATCATGGCACCTGTTAGTGGGTGGGATATATTAGGCAGCAAGTGAACATTCTGTCCTCAAAGTTAGAAGCAGGAGAAATGGACGAAGCGATTTTGACGAAGAGCCGAATTGTGACGGCTGGACGACTGGATCGGAGCATCTCCAAAACTGCAGATCTTGTGGGGTGTTCCTGGTCTGCAGTGGTCAGTATCTATCAAAAGCAGTCCAACAGTGGTGAACCGGCGACGGGGTCATTTGCGGCCAAGGCACGACGATTCATGTGGGGTGCGAAGGCTGACCCGTGTGATCCGATCCAACAGATGAGCTACTGTTGCTGAAATTGCTGAAGAAGTTAATGCTGGTTCTGATAGAAAGGTGTCAGAATACAGTGTTTAACAGTTTGGCAGCAAAAAGGGAACCATAACGTTATGCCTGGTTGGTGTATCTGCCCTCCTTTGGTTATTAGCTGACCATCTACAGGCTTGTTTTAAGTCTGACCTTGTTTCTATTTTGTCTCATAACTTTTCTGATCATCTTTGTACAAAAAAACAATGGAACATGTTTGTTTGTAAATAATTAGATCGTGTCAGGAATTTCGTCATGTTCGCAAGAGAAAAGTCTGTCTCAAACAAGTTAAGTATGTTTCTCGTGATTAGTAGATTCATTGTTGGCGCTGTACAGATCTCACAGGGGGACGTTGTTATTGCAAGGGGAGTGACAGCGTTGTTTAAAGGGAGAAAAGAACAGCAACGTTTCAAACACAAAAGAAAGCTTTGTTTCTGATTCACCAGTTACAGTGATGTCTAACTTCATATCGATGACAAATCCAGCAGAGAAGAGGTGAGGTGAGACAGGAAGTGCTCGGTTATTTAGTGTTAGTGAACGCAGTAAAATTATACAGTTACACAAAGGATCTGCTCGGTCATGTAGCGGAAGGCGATACGACGAGCGAGGTGGCGTTGACGACGGCGTCGGTACGAAAGTTGCAGTCTGTTTTAGTTGAGTGGACAGATAAGGAAGGGAGAGAACTGGACAGATTTAAGGGCTAAAGCTCAGATGCTGAGGTAGAGATGACGTGAGGGCTAAATCTTTCTAGGCCACGATCAGTGGGTAGTAGTGTGGGTAATGCAGGAAACCATTAGCTGAAGTGAAAATAGACCAGTGTGTCAAACTAAAAAGAAAACTCAGTTTTTATTCCAAATTAAATCGTTTTCATTAAAACGTTTATTGTAAATACTGGGATACTCGTACTGATAAGTGAATAAATCCACACACTGAGACTTTTCACTGTGGGTATATATATATATATATTTTTTTACCAGACCATAGGAAATCTCTGAACAAGATGTACACACTGGGGGTGTTTATTTTTCATACATATGCAGATGTAGAGGAAAAACAAGAAGAAATACCAGATTCTTGTCATCATTGTCTCATGCATCATGAATTGCATGACCAATATCTACAATCTTATTCCAGTTAAGTTAGATAGAGCGGATTATTAGTGTGCATGTTAACATGCTGTTCTTGGCTTGCCTTCTCTTTGGTGGGGATGGAAAATACCAGAAATTTCAGACAAACCAAACCCTTTTTTGTAACACCATGAATAAGTTGTATGGTGCAGACAGAGTTTTGGGTGTGGTGGTGTAAAAAAAAAAACCCAAAAACAGAACAGGAATCTAGTGTGTTTACTGAACACGGTGATGTATAAAATGTTTCAGTTATTCAGATTATTTCTGGTGTAGAACCATAACGCTGTATGTTCACGTAAAGTATAAAAAGCTAAATATACAAATATGACTAAAAGCTGGCAAAGGAGCTCACATCTGTGCAGGAAGTTGGTTAAACCAGGCGTCATGCTGGTGTCTTTTCATACAGCTGTTGGGTTTGTGCACTAACAGATGTTTGGTTTTTTTTTTTTGGTCCATCAGCATTCCAGGGTCCTCCGGCTTTTGAAATACCCATCCGAGGACGCCGAAAACACACATCAGGTACACATCACTATTCTGTGGTTAAATAAATGTTCAGTCCTAAATGTTCAGGCCTGCACTTCTTCCTTTAATCATGTGGCTGTCAGGCTGGATGTTAAATCACGTGAAGCAGCGTGTATGTTTTTAGATACATGAAGAAGTGGTTTATATTCCGTTTCTTTTTTTTCCCCCCTCACCAAACAGACAACGGAACAAGCTTTCCAACACATACTCAACATCGTTGATTATAGCAGGAACGTCATGAAGCCCTTGTTGGGGGAGAAGTATGTGCACAGTGGAGTAAGTAATGTTTGTTTAATTGTCTTTAAAAAAAATAGTTCAGATTGCTTGATCACAGGGTGTGACCTTGCGAGTGGGCTGAAACGTATTTTCGAATGTCCACAGGAAGTCGTTAAACTCCCATTGGACTTTGTACGAAAGCTGTCTTTAAAGATCCAGCAAGAACGCCCAGGTAAGGAAAGTGGAGCAAATAAGTGCCCGTCTATATTTCTGGCCTTATTTATTTATTTTTTTTTGCGCCTATAGGTCAGTCTGTCCACACCGATCTGTCCGTCTCTATAAGACTTGCCTTGTCTTGTCTTTTTCTGATCAAAATCTGACATTATTTCATTACCCAAGCCGAATAAAATATTGTATTTCTGACACCCTGGTGAACCATACAAGGTGCACCGTACGCATATCTATAGAGTACAGATATTATGTTAAATGTAAGATGGGATCAGCATGCAAAGCTACAGTTCTAGCTAAACAAGAAGTGCAGCATGTTACAGTAAACATCCCGAACAATGCAGGCTGTTCAACAGACTAACCAAATACACAAAAGCATACAAGTAGCTTCACATCAGCCAGATGAAATAATTATGCACGTGCAAATTACTCGAGGATTTATACACTGATGAGCAGTCTACGCATCTACGTTTTTTAGATATAAGGTTATGTCAAGGTGACTGGTTTCCAGACCAAATGTTTATATATAGACTTTTTTCCCCCCTCCATTCCCATAATGGCCGTTTCCAAATGTCCACAAAAACAGCGGTGATTTTCCACGTCTTACTGATGAGCTCCAGCTGTAAAGCCGAGACGCTCCCCGTGACCCTCTGCCTTCTGGGAAACATTCGTTTGAAATGTAGTTTACTTTTCCGTGGGTTTTTATAACGGTTGTTCCGCAGCGTAGAGAACTTCTCGTTTCTCCCGTTCTCATGCAGAACTGCGGTGCGATAAAGTGATGGACACTTTCAGTGGGTGTGGCCTGTGCCTTCCCAACCTCACCCACCTTTCGCCGTGCCACTTTGGGGATCGCCGACCTCCTCTGTGTGTGGAAATTAAGGTAACAACTGCAAATGGAAAGCTGAAGACTAGCTAGAGACAAAGTGATGTGTTTCCTGTGAAGGTCTATGTGCTTAATTGTACTCTGTAATTTTATGAACATTATGGTAGTGGTCATGAATGTAAATTTGTTTTGTTTTTTTTGCAGCCAAAATGTGGATTTCTACCCTTTTCAAGACACGTTACCAAGGAATGCAAGAGAAAAGTGTGCCGATTTTGTATGCATCAGCATTTTAAGGTGAGAGACTGTATAAAGCAACTGCTCATGCATATATAATAGGAAGAAGTTTCTCTACTTCTGCTTTAACTCTTGTATCACCAGGCAGCTCGTAGCTGACTACCTCAAAGGGTTAACTCCGGATGTACACTGGAATGTGATGTTTGCTTGTACTGTCATAGTATTTGATTAACTGAAGATTTTAATGGCAGGCGGTTTTGTTGTATGGTATGCGACTGTAACTTGAGCTTAATAACAAATGTAATTCAGATCAGTTCGATTTATTTGTACGGTGTTCTGTTTTCATTGTGCAGCTCGCTAATGGGAAGTGGAACAGGCTCAGCAGGTACTGTCCCTTGGATCTCTTCTCAGGGTGAGTGCTTCCAGAAATTATATAATCAACACTGCAGACTCGCATTGGAACTTAATAAAATCACAGTTGATTGTATGACTGGAAAGTATTTTATTATTTAAATGGGGCGGTGGTGGCTCAAGTGGTTAAGGCTCTGGGTCGTTGATCAGGGTTCACGCCCCAGCACCACCACCGAAAGTTGCCACTGTTGGGCCCTTGAGCAAGGCCCTTAACCCTCTCTGCTCCAGGGGTGCTGTATCATGGCTGACCCTGCACTCTGACCCCAACCTCCAAGGATGGGATATGCAAAGAAAGATTTTGTAATGTATATGTGACAAATAAAGGCTATTTCTATTTCTGATAATAATTATAAACTCTCTGACTTGCTATAAAGGTGCGAGGTCTGTTTGTTGCCACTCGATTGAGGTCCATAAACCAAAAATGTCCATACAAGAATGTTACTGTGGTCAGAAACTGACTCTAATGGGTGTAGAATGGATGATAAAATATCATCAGTATACATTTTATTAGGCACTATTGAATTTTGCAATATTTATTAGAGCCCTAGTTTTTTTCTCCTCCCCCTAGAACACATTCTTTTCTTCATTGGTTTCTAGTTATTATTTATAATAACTTAACATAATTTAACACCACTGTAACAAAATTACAGACCTTCCTCTCTGTGCTTCTGTACCTCTTTGTTTAACCACACTTTGAGATCCCTGTGGCTAACATGCACTGTGTGAGGAAAAGGTGAGGTATTATGTACATCTGCAGGGTAGGCGTGTAATACAGTTGGGCAAACGTAACCGAAATGCCAAACAATAGGCAAGGTGGAGGCAATGAAATGACTCCGTAGTTCACATCTAATCATTTAGCAAACATTCTTATCCAGAGTGACTTGCAGGACATGCGGTTGAAGGCACAGTGATACAAAACATCTAGTGAACCTGCAAAGATTCTTAATTCATCTGAGAGTAATGCTAACACAAGAGCCAGAGGGGTAAATTCAACCAGGTCAACCTTAAATGGTGTTCGGTCCTATATACTTACCCAGAGAGGAATGCAAACTACTAAGCAGCAGAACCATGAGCAGGTTTAGATGTCAGAGTGTAAGCTTTGCCAAGTATGTGGAAGTGAGAGAGTGATGAAATAGGACCCATAATCCAACTGTTCAAACTTTAGGCACATTATTTAAAAGTGTGTGTGTATATATATATATATATATATATATATATATATATATATATATATATATATATATATATATATATATATATATATATATATATATATATATATATAAAAATATAAAAAATTAGGTATTATAGAAGTATAAACAAAGATAATTCCACTGCATGAATATGAAATGCGGTGTTAATGTCTCAGTGGTGTTGGTCACTATGGGGAGCGAGTGTGTTTTGCAAACGAGAAGCTTTGTGTGAAATTAATAGCATTTTAATCTCATCATTTGCACCTCCATGTAAATGCACCAGCATCATCTGACTCATTCTATTAAATTGTTGGCTTTTATACAGTGATCCATCACTCCACAGCTCAAAAACTCACTGAATGGACTTTGGGCAGGCTTATGTTATTTAGCTATGTAAAAAAAAAAAAAAATTGGATCAGTCCTGCAGAGATTTGTAATAGGTGGCTTAATAATTGACATCATGACCAACTAATGAAATGGAAATGTAACAGAAGGATGCCCATGTCTGGGTTTTTATTAAAACCTCTCACACACACATAACTCTGCTGTGTGCTAATGTGTATTTTTTTTTTTCTAGGAACAAACAGAGAATGTATATTGCAATCAAGAACCTACTGGAAGAACCACAAAACAATTTAAAAATATTTAAGGTGAGTTAAATGGCTCATGAACTTTAATGGGAACGCCTCAATGTGAAAGCCTCGACCTATCAAACCAACACGATCTGTGTAGAATATTACAGACTGAGGCACCAGTTATCGCTTACACCACCACCCTGACTTTAGGATGAATAGGGACCCAAGGATTTTAAAAAGGATATACACCGACCAGGCTTAACTTTATGACCACCTACCTAATATTGTGTTGGTCCCCCCTTTTGCTGCCAAAACACAACAAACTGTGATGCTCTGACACCTTTCTATCAGAACCAGCATTCATTTCTTCAGCAATTTGAGCAACAGTAGCTCGCCCGTTGGATCGGATCACACGGGCCAGCCTTCGCTCCCCACGTGCATCAATGAGCCTTGGCCGCACATAACCCTGTCTCTGGTTCACCACTGTTCCTTCATTGGACCACTTTTGATAGATACTGACCACTGCAGACCGGGAACACCCCACAAGAGCTGCAGTTTTGGAGATGCTCTGATCCAGTGGTCTAGCCATCACAATTTGCCCCTTCCTTAAACTCAAATCCTTACGCTCGCCCATTTTTCCTGCTTCTAACACATCAACTTTGAGGACAAAGTGTTCACTTGCTGCCTAATATATCCATACCAGTCACCTGCCAGTGTTCATAATGCTATGCCTGATCAGTGTATACTAAAATGGTGTCTGGGAGGTCACTGTAGCTAATAAGAAAAAGTGCCATTGTGTCGGCTTTTTCCAGCCAAGTAAAGGCATGAAGTACAAGATCTGTTGTAATTTACTCTGGCAAAGGAAAACCCTGTTGACAGGATTGAGTTGCACAGGGTTTAACCTACAGGGACTTTCTCACCATTCATTAGAACTGAGAAAGTGATAAAGAAGTGTGTTGAAATGTCACTCAGTCCTAAAGTTGTAACACCGTGAGACGATCTCGCTGCTGGTTTTACATTTGTCAGGAGATCCTCAAGAGTTAGAGTGATGTGTTCTCTAGAGTTTTCAGTGTTCGACTTAAAGTATAGCTGGGTTTAAAAAAAAAAAAAAAAAAGCTCAAAAACTCGAGTCACTTTAGAAATTAGTTTCAAATTATGAGACCTTCAAGAACACGCTCACGTTAAACTTCTCATTGATTGCTGCTGCTTGTTTGTGATGCTGGATTTCCGAGACGTTTGCATCAGAAGGTCCTGGTTCCTGCCTGACACGTTTCACTGAGTCGTGCTTCTTGCACTTCAGAAACTGGTTTGATTTTAACTGGTAACACAGGAGTCTGTAAATGATGACCAGAGTAGCTCTGGTTAATGACTACATTAGCACTACAGACTAAATCACCCATGTGTGGTTTAGTTTATTAGGTGATTCTATTTCATAATGTTTCTATAAAACAAGAACATGCCATGCAAATTTTCACTGGTTTGCTCATGTCTCTGCCCCCGGTGCCAGTTTAAGGGCTGTTTTGCATGTTTGATTAATGAGAACATGCTTGACTTGTCAGCACTATATTCTTGTGTATTTGGAAGATAAAGGCAAATCACTAGGCATGTCAACAGTAATGGCATTCAAATAGCCTGAACGTTTTGGCCATTGGATCTTTTTAAAATTAATAAAACGCCTGATCAAATTCATTTTAAGACTAGTTTGACTAGTCACACAGACTTGCTGTGAAATGCCTATTCTATGGTGTATCTAAAACCTGGTTAGAGGGATAAAAGTTTGGTGTGCTTATTTATATATTTTTAGGGTGGAGAATTGATATACAGCTGCAGAGATGATGCCAAGCAACAACCCGACTTAAACGAGCTCGTCCAGCACCTGTGGCCCTACTTCCACCACAGCAACGGGCATCAGTCCAGCAAAACTGTCCTCAGTGAGTTCATTCAGGTGATCTGCAGCGCTCTGCTGAGTCCCGGAGACTCCAATCGCTCTGGAGAACAGAGGAAGATGCAGCTCTCTGATAGCAGAGTGCACTGTGAAGCCAGTCCACTTCACAGAGAGCATCTACGCAATGGTGAGGATGGCTTCTTACACTTAAGTGGACATCATCTGTGTTGAGAGAGATTGGAGATTTCTGGTCTGTTTGAGTTGGACAGGGCTGTATCTAGTAGCAGTCTTGCTCTACTGATCAGTGTATCTCTAGTAAAAGAGAGAACCATTACTGAAATGCTCAAAAAAAACCCCTCAGTCTTACCTGAATTATTATTTTTTTTGCTGCTTTCCACAAACACTGTCTAGAAACATGTACACACACACAGTCCTAAAATGCTGACTTGTGTTAAAACAAAAGCATTGTAGAAGCTCCACTCATTACTGCACACTTTTCTAGCACCAACACTGTTCACTAGGTGTTTGACTACTGCTGTGGAGATGCTGCTGTCCATCTGTGATATATTCCTTGAATCTCTCATTAGTAAATGTTTATTTACTGACATTTACCTTTGGCAGACGTCCTTATCCAGGGTGCCTTACATTTTATCGAATTTTTTTTATGCAACTGAGCAATTAAGGGTTAAGGGCCTTGCTCAGGGGCCCAGCAGTGGCAGCATGGTGGACCTGGGGTACAAACTCCAAAAAAAAAAAAAAAAAAACCCATTAAGCTACCACACACCCTCAGATACTGACCGATTTCCATCACAGTTTTCTAACATTTGAAGCCATAATGTCTGGACAATTTAAGGCTCATTTACTCACTCAGATGGTCGTATTGCTGCTCTACCTTTCTCATTCAACTCGGACACACAGGAAACACTTCATTGTACGTTCTGGTTCTGTTTGGTTTTGCCATCCAGTGAACATCCCGTTTATTCCTGTGTGGATGTGAACAGTGCTGCTGCTGCAGTAAGGGTAGTAATAACACCAAGTATAAACCAGGCCATAAATGGCAGCATGGTTGTTATATTTTACATCTCCAAGTACTCAAATAAAACCAAAGTATGAGGAAAAATCTTAAAAAAAAAAAGCGCATATATAATATAAAATCTTTATTAGAACATACAGTAAATAATACTAATAAAATCACAGCCTGCTTGGAGCCAGAGTGAGTTTAGTTTTACATCTTTATTATCTTTTATAAATAATAAAAAATGAACTGGGGCATGTGGTAGCTTAGTGGTTAAGGTGTTGGACTACTGATCGGAAGGGTTGAGTTCATATCCCAGGTCCACTAAGCTGCCACTGCTGAGCAAGGCCCTTAACCCTCAATTGCTCAGTTGTATAAAATGAGAGAAAATGCAAGTAATGCCAGAAATGTAAAGCAGTAGGTTTCATGACAAATGAAGGACAAATCATTTGACAGAACACACATTTTCATGTATGAGGTTTGTTACACTTGTGTACATACAGTATGTGTGTATTATATATTTATATTTATATGGTGCCACTGCTGGGCCCCTGAGCAAGGACCTTAACCATTAATTGCTCAGTTGTATAAAAAAATTTAAGGCACTCTGGATAAGGACGTCTGCCAAATGCCAGAAATGTAAATGTCAGTAAAGTTATATATAGCGATGTAGCTCTGGAAAAAATAAGAGACCACTGTAAAATAATCTCTCTTATTTCTTATGTTTTTTCCTAAAGAAAATGCAAATAATTTTAAACAAATTGTGTTAATGCTTTGGGCAAATATTAAGAAATCAGTATTTGGTGGAATAACCCCGATCTGCATGCGTTTTGGCTCCATGATCTCCACCAGTCTTTCACATTGCTGTTGGGAAACTTTATACCACTCTTTTTGCCAAAAAAGCAAACAGCTCAGCTTTGCTTGATGACCATCCATCTTCCTCTTGACATTCCAGAGGTTTTCAATAGGGTTCAAATCTGGAGATTGCTCTCTTTATTTTATTTTATTTTTTCCAGAGCTGTATATTTTATACATATATTATACACACACATGCACAAACTCCTGACTCCATTTTTGTTTGGTCACCAGTAAGAGAATTTTGTACGTTCCTATATTTTCGTATTTTCAATCCATATTTGCAGGCAGTCCCGGTCTTCCCAAAGACTGTGTCCTTGCCAAAATCCTCCAAGCCCAGATGATGGACAACCTTGACATTGAAGGCCTCTACCCTCTGTACAAGAGAGTGGAGCAACATCTGGAGGAGTTTCCTAATGATAGGTGAGACTTTCACCACTCTCCACTAGACTGTAATGATATTTTATAAGCACTAGGTGGAGTAAACACACAGGCTGAGCTATGAACTGTACTTCTAGTGTAATGAGTTATCACCACCTTTGGGTGGCGTTAGTATGCAGAGTGATCTTTTTTTGCATTGAAGCAATTGCTTTAAAAATTTAATTTAACCCAAACAAACTGTAAACGTTATACTTGGAATTTAATGAACTCAATACACTGATGATATTCTGTGGGCTTCAGGAATACACTGCAGATAGATGGTCCTTATGATCTGAGTTTCCTGGAGAAGGTGAAAACATGTCCTGAAGATGATGGCACTGTAGAGTATGCAGTTGCAAAGGTAAGAGCATTTGCTTTAATCGTTTAAAGTGTTTGAAGGTAATTGAGAACACGCACTGACTCCACTTTCTGAAACAATGCAGGTTCTTCAGTATAGAGTAGCAATGACTGCGAAGGATTGCTCCATCATGATCACCTTTGCACCTTGTGGAGAAGATGAAAAGTGAGTAGCGTGTGTGTGATATTAGAGGTTTGATTTGTGAAAACCTTAAAAATGAAAAGGAGAAAACTGGAGTCAAAGATTTTTATCCTCATCGTCGAGCCTCCTCGTCGTCTCTTTTAATATCGAGTTTGCTACCTTGGAGTTCAGACATGGCAAGAAATGCCAGATTTTTGCAGACCGCCACACAAATATTATCATCTACAGTGACTGGAAAACAGCTGGTGCTGCTTTCCACCTTCACAAATATGACTAGCTGTTTCCCTCTGCCATAATGTTACTCAGCTCCAGAAACTACTTGATTTAATTACCAGAAACCTCTCGTCTGCGCCTGACGTTACCACTAAGACTAACGTATCCTAGTGATATCTTTCTTCTAATCTTCTAATACATAAGACATTTTTCTTGGTTAGTACACGTCGTCCTGCCTGTGTGTTGCTTAGTGACCGATGTCCGTGGCTCTACAGTCACTGCTTTGGAGGCGTTCTCGCTCTGTGTTGCATTATATTCGTAAAGCTAATTTGAACCAACAGGAAATTCCACCAGGTTGGACATGAACCTGGAACCGAATGATAACATTATCAAATTTTCTTACGTGTGGTGTGAGTCTAAAGCAAACTAACAGGTGCAAGGGAAATCTCCACTCAGGATCTTTGGAAACTGGAGAGTGTATATAAATATTGTCGTCTTGGTGAACAAAACTGCACCAGGTTGTAAGCAAATGGAAATCCACACTTGCCGTGATTAAGACCAGCAGCATTGTCTTTTAGAGCCAGGAGCCACTAGGCTGTGCTGTATCCATCCGTGTATAACAGACATGTAGTCTTGTTGATGCTCAAGTGTGCAGGGCTGAGGCAGAACTATACTCAACTGTAGTATAGTTAAAAGATCTTTATGTGAATGAGATCAAAGTTCTATACTTTTTAAGAAATCTAGGCTGCACACAGTTGATGTTTACTCTGACTGAGTGAACATGGCTAGTAGTGACGGCAGAAGAGCTGAATGTTGGTGTTTAAGCCATTTTACTCAGTGTGAGTGCATGAATGCACACGTGCAGAAGTGTGCAATTATCAGAGCATGCTGATGTGGTTTCATGCTTATTTCCTCTCCTTCAATAATGACTCACACAGAAGCAGACTAATTAGGACCTCCATCTTGTAAAAGAATCTTTAGTAGAGAGAGAGAGAGAGAGCAATTTGGCCATGTCTGTATAAATGCTACATTAAAAATAAAGACCGACACATGAACGCCACTTGTGTACGTCTCTACACAGATTAATAAATGAAGTTAGTCTGGCATGGCTTGTTATTCTGACTGTGCTTTGTTCTTCCAGACTACAGCCTCATTTAGAAATCCAGCCTACGAAATCTCGCTTCGCGTCCTCCGTGTCCATCCTGGATTTGGACCCCAAGCCGTACGAGAGCGTCCCGCACCAGTATAAACTCGACACCAAAATCGTCAACTATTACCTGAAGAGCACAATTACCACACAGGACACGCCTCCCTCCAGCCTTTACAGTGAGCGGCAGGACTGCACGCTGCTCTTCCACCCCGTATGAACCTCGCTCTCCTCATGTCACGGCTCCACACGCTGGCAAGAAGGCAAAAACTAAACCTGGAACGCACCATCCTGAGTGTATTATTCTCAGATTATATTTGTTTGTCTCCCCCTCCCATTTAAAATGTGTGCCATGCTTTTGTAATGTGAAAAGCGATCGAACCTTTCGAAGAACGAAAGGCGCAGAGAAAGGAAAGGGGGTGGTCATGTGACGCACAACCGCATTCTAGTGCCAAAAGTGGCTTTCTCCTTCAGTTGGGTTTTTTTTTTTGCTCAGCATGGAGTGTCTCTGTGTAGAGACTAAAGCGAGGGTTCATTGAAATAAAGACTTGATGTAAAACGAGACTACTACTCCGTAACGTTTAGGTCTGTGACCACTGACATTAACAGGATTTACAGTATGGCTAAGAAGACTAAGATTTAGCTCAAAGCCATCACTTTTTGTACGTTCAGTAAGTACTGTACCTTAGTCGGTTATTATTTATGTTTAATCAGCTTTGTTTTGTTTTTTTTCCTTCAGTTTAAACAAAAAAATGCACATTGCATGCTGATGAGTCTTTAACCACTGCATGTGTTTGCTGCTTAATTTGTTCCTAATCTGTTATGGTTTTGCTGGACACGTTGTTTTATAAATTTCCATTTCCCTCCATCTAAAGTGTAGCATGTAATTACCATGAACTGGTCACTTGTGTGCTACAACAGACCCCCCCCCCCCCCCCAAGTGAAATGCCGTTTGGTGAACACTGCACTGAGCTTGGGCTCCTCTTTTGGCCCTTAAACCAGACTCTTGTACACGTTAACCAAAGGCATCTAACATAGAAGTTGCACATAAAGAGTATAAAAGAGCCACTTTCCAGAACTGCACCACCTAAAGAAGTTTTTTTTTTTTTTTTTTTTTTTAAAGTAAAGGCTTCTTCTTTATTATAAAGTAGTTTTAACGAGTTGCCTGTGGCTCAGTACACGCGTCTGGCCCAATTACTTACAGCAGAAAGCACAGCGTTTACTATAGCCAAATCTTTTTATAGAGACTTCTGAGATCACTTTAACTCAACACTATACATCACATCGAAGGACGTGCGCTCGTAGTCGAGGGTCGTATCCGCTTAGAGACGCCAGATCGATCGCATATCTGTGACTTCTAATGCGTCATTGCTTTGGCCATCATTGCTGTGATTTTTTATTTATTTGTTTTTCCTTCCACTTCAAATCGATTGCTGTGTCTAATGCTGTTTTAAACCACTAAAGTTCTCTCTCTCTCTCTTCTTTAGTTAAACAACTGAACGACTCCATGACTTGATTAGACTTTTTACTGTTTTTTTTTTTTTTTGCGCATCAGTTCTCGAGGCCTTAATGGACAGTTAAACAGCCTTTAATATCGGCCAAACTCTTTACTGTTCCCCCGTAAGTGTCCGTGCTGCAGATTTTTAAGTTCAGTAGTCATTACGTATGAAAGAGAGTACAAATGGGACATCTCGTTGTAGTTTGAAGTGAAATCAGACGTAATGCAAGACCGAAGGTTTTTGTTTGTTACAAAGCGGAACTGTTTTGATTTTACACTGCCAGTCAAAAGACTTGGAGTTTGCTTAGTTGCAATTGAGTGCCACAGAAAAAAAAGGATGAACCTAAATCTTTAGTGTAGTCGATTAAATATTAATCAGAAAAGCTTGTATAGATGTAGAAAAGCTAAATTCAGTAATCAAGACGGATGCCATGTTCTTCGTAGCCTTTTTAATTCACTTTGAACTTGACCAATAGATTGATTTCATGCGAAGGTGAAAGCTTTTGATTGGCAGTGTCGGGCTCGATCTGAGGTCTGTGACGTGGTTAACTCGCAGGGAGCAAAACGTTGACTTACTCACTACAAGAAACTAAAGGATGTGTACATGCTAAACTCAAACCCAGGTTCCTATTAATCCTCTCAAGAAATCACAATCACTGTGATGCTGATAAAGTAAGGACTAAACTCTTCACCATTTGAAAAGACAAAGTGCTGTCACATTTTTCTATTTAAATTATTTATTTTTCTAGCTATTGTCTAATGATGTATATTTACATACGCTATGTGCACACGTGGTGACAGAAATGTGTACAGATGGCATTAATAACATTTCTTAAATGGATGATGATGATGATAATGGTGGTGTTTATACTGAATAAAATGATGAAGCAAGCGTACGGTTGCCTTCTTGCGTTGCCAGATTGTTTAAAAACAGACGGATTGTATTAAACCCTCGATCGTAGCTTCCACTCCCAACATCGTCAGGAGACTCCGAAAGCTCTCCGGTGCCGACGCCACCACGTTTTCCGTATCCAGTTTTTGAGCTGTTGATAAAGAAAGCCGGCTTTAGCATCTCGGTACTGCAGCATAGACCATAAACTCGAGTCTCGAGTGGTTTAGAGTTTGGACGTCTGTGCTAGATTTGGGAGAATCGTTGCCTAACCTAGAATCCTAATCTCATCCCATGTGCAAAAATCACTGGTTCATGACCATTAAAATCATTTCACATGGATATTTAGGCCACATGGAACAAGCAGATCATAAGTCTGGTCTAAATCGCTTCGTTTTAATTTTTTAAATATTCATAGATTCAGACCTTTTTTTCCTTCTCTTGTTCAAAATAAAGTTTTTACTTGGTAACTAAATTAAAACAGAATGCTCTGCGTGACCCACTTTGTGGCTGTATCTGTATCTGAATCCCACTTCCTGCTGCAGCACATCATCTTTTATTAGAAAACGTGAACGTTTCAGTAAAATGTCATGAGAAACGGTAACGAGGCCAGTCAGTTCCAGCACCAGGCTATAAAAAGTACTGGTATTTAAAGTGCTGAGCTGCCACAGTAGGTCATGTCTGTTCCTCTGTTATCTGTCCAATGTTTCCTCACCTTGCTCAGGCATTTTCATCAGCAGTTCAATCTTTGGCTTGACCGTTCCTTCTGTACTGACGGTAATGCTCCAGAAAATGCTCATCGTGCACCTGAAATAGAGAAACACCTGTTCTGATGAATCCAAATAAGCCAATGGGTTACACTTCCTTAAGTGTTAGATCAGATGTTAGATCAAGCTCTCAATTTACTCGAACTATTAAGGTGGAACAACTGGAACTCTCTTTACTGGTTAAAGCTACAGATCTGACCAAAGCAATAGGTCCCTGTCTTCAAGTTGCATACTGAAGGGGATAGACTTTACCTCAGGGGGGCAAACTCTACCTAGAAACACCGTGCAATCCAGAATACAACACGGTGGTGCTGTGGAGGTGATCTATCCAACTCTCTACTATAACTGTTATAATTACATTACATATAAGACTCTAGAGCTGGGTATTGTAGTGATACAGGTAACCACTGCGGTGTGACTGAACAATGCTAACAATGATAAAAACCCGTACCCAGGAAGTTGTGGATTCTGGATCACCATGATCTCAGATCTGCAGCCCTCAGGAAGGTGAACCACATCTGGGTATTTCTCCTGCAAAACAAGTCAGACCAAGTTCAGGGAGTTTAATGGTTTACACGCTACTTGTATGCAGGGGGTGAGTGATTTGTTGCTGAGGAATGTGATGATGCACAATGCATTAACTAGAGTTTCCCAGAAACAGAGATTGGACAAATATCTCTGTGAAAATTAAGCTACACTATATTGCTCAAAGGTTTTGGGACGTCTGCCTTTACATGCACGTGAATGTAATATGGAGTTGTCCTGCCATTTGCAGCTATAACAGCTTCAACTCTCCTGGGAAGGCTTTCCACAAGGTTTAGGAGTGTGTTTATGGGAATTTTTGATCATTCCTCTAGAAGCGCATTTGTGAGGTCAGGCACTGATGAAGGTCTGGTTCGCAGTGTCCACTCTAATTCATCCCAAAGGTGTTCTATCAGGTTGAGGTCAGGACTCTGTGAAGTTCCTCCACACCAAACTCACTCATCCATGTCTTTATGGACCTTGTCATGTCATCCCCAAACTGTTCCGACAAAGTTGGGAGCATGAAATTGTCTAAAATGTCTTGGTATGCTGAAGCATTAAGAGTTCCTTTTACTGGCAACACCTGAATTTAATTATTCAGAGGAGTGTCCCAATACTTTTCCCAATATAGTGTATGTTCCTTTATATTGCTCTTCAGATTCCACCATTTGCATACAATCACTTCCTGTTCCCTGTACCAGCTCCCCATGTTCTAGGGAAAATTACAACACAGCAACTCTGACCAGGATACAGCAGTTAATAACAATAAATGGATGAATGATTAAACCAGATGTTCAGTGTCTAACACGCTTCCATGGTAATCAACCTGACCTTTTATAACCTGTGAGCTTCACCTCAGACCTGCATGAGAGTGAGAACCTCCCTCTACCTCTACTCATGTTAGTTCCCACAGGCCCGCAAGCCTAATACACACGTCTACATGCAAGCAGCATCGATGCATTACTGTCAGCTTTGTTCTCATGCACAGCACTGGGAAGAAACTATGAGCTATTACAGATGGATGACAAATGAATGGTAAAACGGTGGCTCTGTCATGCTGTAGGAGGCATTTCACTGGCAGGGATTTAGGTATGCTCGTCTCCTTAGAGAATAAATCCAAGTCAATACAAAGACTGCCTTTTACATTATGATGAAACATTTCTCTCCTGCTTCCAGGATGACTCCGCCTCGTCCACAGGGCGCAAATGGTTTGATGGAAACGAAATAAATGAAAATCACATGCTATGACCTACTCACTCACCACATCTGTACACCTCGGGGAGATTTTGGAGCAACGTGAGGGGGGAATATCTTTTGGAAGATTTGGAGAATCAATGTCGGGGCACACTCCTGATGTTCTGATGATTCATGGTGGTCCAGCACCTTAACTAATGCACTTTACATGGGGGGGGTGGTCAACCGTACTCACTAATACGTTTGAAGTATGCTTCATGATGGATATTATAATCTTTCTTCCATATGATTAAATGTGTCTCCTTTTAGCCAGTGCTAAATACTGTATCATACATCTTATTATAAAATGTTAGTTTACTTTTATCCTGCCATTGAGAAAAGAACATTCCCATAAAGGACTCAACCGGTAATTAATATCTATGATGTTATTAATAACCATGATTTTCCATGTAACATTTATGGTGCATTATAGGCATTAAATTAATCCAAGTTCGATTTAATGGTGCTGTTTAAGTGCACTAAGGAAAATAAAATGAGAAAAAGATCTCATCATTAATTCACTTATTACACTAGCATTAGCTTTATATATATATATACACACACACACACACACACACACATTACCACTCAAAAGTTTGGGATCACTCAAAAATCTGATTGTTTTCCAAGGAAACACACAAAATTAGTCTGAATAGAAACATAGTTAAAGAACTGGACATGCTGACATGTCAGAGTTAGAAATAATGATTTTGATGGAAATGTTTTCTTTAAACTTTGCCTTCATCTTTTGCAGCAATTATGGCTTGGGTTTTCTAGCTGTCAATTGTTCAAGATAATCTGATGAGATTTCACCCCATGCTTCCTGGAGTATCTCCCACAGCGCTGGATTGGCTTGATGGAGTCTTCCTCCGTAGCTGAAATCAAGCTGAAATATGCGAGTGATCCCAAACTATACTATATATAGTAAAAGAGAAATCAATCAAATCCCACTGAGGCTGATTGTTAGGGCCCATAGGGACCACGAGTATATTCCATGTTTTGTACTCAAAAACCAGAACACAAAACCAGACCAAACATCCAATAACCACTTAAAAAAACAATGTCTTTCCATTCTCAAGTTATTATATAAAGCCCACCACAGATAATCTATTCCCCAGTCTTCCTGTGCAGACATTCAGTCTTCAAAAAAAAAAAAAAAAATTTCCAAGAGTTTCTCAGACAGAAAAAAAAAAATCCTCACTGGTGGTCAGTCCTGTCTGCACTGGAGCTGAAGGTGCACATTTCATCTAGTGATGAAAACCAGACTGTGTCTCTCTTACACAGCAGAATCTTTTGTCCATTCTTAAATGATTTTATGTATAATAAAATTTATACATACTCACTGTGATGCTTTTTATTAAAGTGATTTGGATTAAATGTTAAATGAATTTTCGGAGTACATACACCGGTCAGGCATAACATTATGACCACCTGCCTAATATTGTGTTAGTCCCCATTTTGCTGCCTAAAACAGCCCTAAACTGCACTGTGTATTCTGACACCTTTCTATCAGAACCAGCATTAACTTCTTCAGCAATTTGAGCAACAGTAGCTCGTCTGTTGGATCGGATCACACGGGCCAGCCTTCGATCCCCACGTGCATCAATGAGCCTTGACCGCTCATGACCCTGTCACCGGTTCACCACTGTTCCTTCCTTGGACCACTTTTGATAGATACTGACCACTGCAGACCGGGAACACCCCACAAGAGATGCGGTTTTGGAGACGCTCTGATCCGGTCGTCTAGCCATCACAATTTGGCCCTTTGTCAAACTCGCTCAAATCCTTACTCTTGCCCATTTCTCCTGCCACTAACAGTTGGGATACATTATGTACTTGTTACACGCTGTGTGTTCTATATGGCCGATTTAGCTTCGTTCATTTTAAACCCTTTCTCTTTTGTATGAAATAAGCTGGAGATACACTGAGTATTAACATGCAAGATGAATACGATTAAAAATAGTCATCTCCTCTCATCTTAAACGTCTCACTCAAGCTATTAATTTACGTATCTCAACAAAACCCGGCTATTATTCACTATTCCCGGGGAAAAGACGCATCGTCCCATCAGTAGATTCCTGTCAAGTTATTAAGGTGTCAGAAAGCTATGAACAGCCTGCAATACAATACAGTAGTTTTCTTACTCCATCTCCCTTTTTGCCTGGAGCCATTTTATTACTCGATAATATCTCAGCTCTATATGTCTTAAGCAGTTTCAGTAATGGCTCCAAACTACATATTTAAGCTTTTTAAACGAATGAGTTTGATCAACTGGGATGATCTGTATTTACATGTTTAAGTTCAGAGTGGATGAGTTTTTGCATCTACAGTACTGTTTACAATTGTGCTTTAAAAAGTTGGGAGGTGGGGTCTAAAGGAAAGTTTGCGATTTCTAGTAGTTACAGAGTGACCAATAAAACAAACAACAACAAAAAAAAGATTTAGTAAAGTGTTGGGGCACCAGAAAAACTTCACTGCACCTTCTAATGTTTTCTGTAAGTCTCTGGAACTGTACTGGGACGATGAATACAGTTCTCTGGAAAGATATTTCCTCAGATGGTGTTTTGATGATGGTGTTGGTGAGTGTTGTCAGACTCATCACTCCAAAAGGAATTAGAATATATGCTCTAAATCATTTTCATACATCATACCATTCAGTGAGCCAGGGGCTCAGTGGTAGTTTTCTCACCTACCATGCAGAAGGCCTGGGTTCGATTCCCAGCCAGTGCCCAAACCCCAGCCAGCAGTGCCGGTCCCAAGCCCGGATAAAAATGGGAGGGTTGTTTCAGGAAGGGCGTAAAACCTGTGCCAAGTTGTTGTGCGGACCAGTTGGTCCGCTGTGGCGACCCCTCACACATGTAGGGAGCAGCCGAAAGATCAACACCATTCAGTGAGCCCTCATGTCCTGTAGAGTGGAGGTGGATTTCCCTTGGATGAGACTACACCCACCAGGAGAGACATTTTAAGTATAGGATAAAGGCAATCAGTGGACCTAAATGACAATCATCAAAATCACACATAACAGAGCCTTTAATTTCCTTTAATTTGTTTAAGGACAGCAACAATGTGATATTTTGCCAGCCTTGTAGCTCCAGTGCAAAAAACATTTAACACCAAATACGTCTTCCATGGTCTGCTAATAACTTGCGGTTAGCACAGAAGGGTGCAAATCTGATTATTTTTTTTAAATAAAACGATGCCTTTAAATCAGAAGCCCTTAAGGAGCACTCTAAATGGAACATGCCCTAAGGTACCCTGCGCTCGAGTGAAGGAAAGAAATACGGCTCCTTCACTGAAAGTGCTGACACCAGGCATGCCACAACAGATTACCTCAGTTTTCTGGCATAATGTGAATTCTTCCATATAAAAACATCCATATGAGACTACCACCAGCACTACCACAGTGGAAAAAGACATCTTACATTTTATGCAAGTTGCTAATGCAATTAAAGAGACATATCTGGATGACATAATCATAGTTTCTGACCAACATCTGGGGCTTTATTCTCTCAGACAACTCTTCACATTATGAGGTTTTGTGGTTGTATACAGCCCATGGTAATAATCTTTTGGATGCGGATCTAGGAACAATAAAATACCGGACGGAAAAAGGAAAACGTTGTTTCGTGTATCGTGTGCAGTTTAGGGCAAAACTGTACAAGTAATATCAGAGTGGAAGAGTCCAACTTGCAATCTGACATCATTAAAGTTCAATTTTCTTCCCAAATGAATACTAATGCACAATTATATCACGTTACCCGAATAACTGGCAACCGATACGCTCTCACTCTAATCAATGACACTGATCTAGACACATTTCATGAATAATAATGCCTCAAAATAAACTGTGTTCTGTGGAAATATCAAAAGAAGGAACCATAAACCATCATACAACTATAAAAAAATGAAACAGATCATTACTATCAGCTAACAGCAACAAGGATTGAGTGTGAATGCTAGAAAAGTTAAAATAACACCTCCTACACAGAATGTTGTTCTATAGATCAGTGACGAGAACGGTTATGAAGGGTTAGGATAACAAAACATACTTCACTTACAGATGTACAGGTCCACTTTCCCCCAAACTAAACCAACTCCAAACCAAACCAAAGATCTCCAAGATTTTGTCTGACCTTATTTATCATACATTATATTACCAAACGTTTTGGGACACCCCTCGAAATCATTGAATTCAGGGGTTGTACTCGGCCTCTTAGTTCCTCCTCACCAAACTCGCTCATCCATGTCTTTATGGACCTTGCTTTGTGCACTGGTGTGCAGTCATGTTGGAACAGGAAGGGGTCATCCCCAAACTGTTCCCACAAAGTTGGGAGCATGAAATTGTCCAAAATGTCTTGGTATGAAGCATTAAGAGTTCCTTTCACTGGAACTAAGGGGCCGAGCCCAACCCCTGAAAAACAACACCTGAAAGACCTCACTAAATTCAATTTTATATTATTCTTCCACTTGAATGAAACAACCTTCATAGAAACCTAAGAAACTCACAAAATGCAAAAGCAAAAAAGTGAGACTTTTACTGTCCCAGTCAAGTTTTTAGGTGAATAGTTTAGTAATTAAAGCTAGCAAATACACTATATTGCTAAAAGTTTTGGGACGTCTGCCTTTACATGCACATGAATGTAATATGGAGTTGACCTGCCCTTTGCAGCTATAACGGCTTCATCTCTTCTGGGAAGGCTTTCCACAAGGTTTAGGAGTGTGTTTATGGGAATTTTTGACCATTCCTCTAGTAGCGCATTTGTGAGGTCAGGCACTGATGTTGGACGAGAAGGCCTGGCTCACGGTCTCAGCCCAACTCCTGAAAAACAACACCTAAATTCAATGATTTGGAGGGGTGTTTGGCAATATCGTGTAGCTAAAAACTTAACAGCCTAAACATAACCAGTCTGTTATGCCCTCTTTAAGACAATCTTGGCAAAAAGTTTTCAGTTTTCAGATTTTACCACAGTAAAACCTGGCTAAGAAAGGGCATGGCTCTCAGTGGGAGATTTTCTAGCTCTCAGACTAGGCCCATTAATAATTAGTCATTACATTAAACAGCTAATATCTCTCAAAAGAAAAATAAAAAAAAACACAGGAGATGTTACCTAATTCATAACAAGTATCTGAGTGCTGGAGTTGCCAAAGCAGATTACAGGTGAAGTGTGCTGTTGCTTTCTGCTGCCAACAGCTTGTGTGGAAATACAGCTGAGACATGAGCAGTATTGATATCAGTATCAGCGAGTAGCAGAAAACATCTTGCAAAAATATGTATGCATCCCTGTTTTTTATTAGCCTCTCTTACATCATAGCCTGTAATCACTAACTGAACTGTACCGTGTCTGCACCGTACTGTAAAGAAAATCCTTTCCCTTCAAATCACAACACATGATTTGAACAGATGTTACATGGAGGAGACGTTTTCTTTCTCTCCCATCTTTTCCTGAAAATGTTTTCACATGTGTTTGCTAGATAATGAACAAAACACTGCGAATCGCTAATCTTATTCAATTCTCTCTTACTGTAAAAAACAGCATCTGTGTGTACTCATTAGATGAGTCACAGGACAGCTTAACATCTGAATAAAACAGCACACATCACTACCTCTATATCAAAAGATACAGCAATCAGGCATAACATTATACCTAATAGTGTGTTGGTGTCCCTTTTGCTGCCAAAACGGCCTTGACCCGTCATGCACTGTGTATTCTGACACCTTTCAATCAGAACCAGCATTAACTTCTTCAGCAATCTGAGCAACAGTAGCTCGTCTGTTGGATCGGATCACACGGGTCAGCCTTCGCTCCTCACGTGCATCAATGAGCCTTGGCCGCCCATGACCCTGTCGCCGGTTCACCTCCTTGGACCACTTTTGATAGATACTGACCACTGCGGACCGGGAACACCCCACAAGAGCTGCAGTTTTGGAGATGCTCTGATCCAGTTGTCTAGCCATCACCATGATGAGGAGATAATCAGTGTTATTCACTTCACCTCTCAGTGCTCATAATGTTATGCCTGATCAGTGTATAGTTAAACCCAGATGTGGGTTCTGGTGCTGAAAGATGAAGATAAGCTTAGCTATATAAAATATGCTCCGGTCCTGTAATGAGTTTAATGCGAACAAAAATCTGCAGGCATCATCATGAGGTATGATGAGATATCATCTGTACACACTGTCCTCGATCAAGCAAGCTGTATACAATGCATTCACTTTACAGATTTCCTCATTTGGTTACACTATAGCCTTACTTTAAAACACATTCATAATCATACACAAAAATCACATACATCTTTAAACCCTTTGACACTCGAAATTAAGCTCAGATGCACTCAGCTCAGTCCCACATGCCCTGGTTTTTTTATGTTAACTTCAGTTGATAGTATATGATTTGAAAAGACACACCCTCAAAGCCACAACCTCAAAGTTATTTTCTGTAGACCTCAAAATTTCTGTTGAGACATAGATCTGAAGAAGGGAACAAAAGAATTCTGCAGGATTAAATTAATTCCAGAATCAACCGAGACTCTTTCTACAGCGAAAGACACAACCCAACTGTGTAAACTGGGTATACTGGGAATAAGGGCTTTAGACAGAGAGCTAACCAAGGACCTGAAGATCACTCTGATAGGAAATCCATCGGATTTGAATAAGATAAGATAAGATAATATGTGAGATAGAACTTTATTCAGGTTTCAGATTACACAAGATAAATAAAGATAAATAAAATATGCTATATATACAAAATGTACATTTTGGAGAATCTACCAGAGGAACAATCATTGGGCATTTATAATAATGCAGCCAAATAAAACCCTGAGTGAACAGCACATAATGGCTCACCCCGAGTTTGCCAGAAAGCACAAAATGGGATTTTTATGCCATGAGAAACAAGACTCTATGGTCTGATGAATTTCGGACTCGACTCTTACCTGAATCACCTCATCGCCTGGCCAATTCCATCTCTGTGGTGAAACACAGTGATGATAACATCATGCTGTGGAAATGTTTTTACAGCAGCAGGCACTAGGAGGGCTGATGAACAGATCACATTCCTGAGAAAACTCAAGAGCAGTCAAGACCTCTGACAGGGCACAGGGGAAATTTATGACAGGACAACGACCCAAAACAGATAAAAACACTCAAATGTCTTTGGCCTGAGTTGGTGAACGTCCCTGAGTGACCAAGGACGTGAACCCAGTCTCTGGTGGAAACTTAAAATATCTCCTCGGTGATGGTTCGCTTTCTAACTGATGAATCCTGGCTTGGATGAATCCTGTAGCCTCAGACTTAAGGGTCTAAAATATGTGTCAAAGTATAAGATTTCAGTTTTGAATTGATATCGTGTTTAAAACCCTATTAATATATTAATATGGAGTTCTTTCGAAGACCGTATTCATAAGAAACCTACTCACTGAATGCTCTGTGCATGAAAATGTGTGGCTTTGAAATAAATCCATCGAGTTTAACATCTACATCTTTCAGCCCAGATTTCTAGGTTTCAAATACTGAATAATAGCTTTCAGATATTAATATACAGTACAGAAGGAAACAAAAAGGTTCAATACTTTGCGCTGCATTGTTGGAACAGAAAATTTATAAACACCACCCTCCATCAAGTCAGTTCACTTACTTATAAAAATCTGCTCTGGCTTGTCTTAACCAGCAGGATATAAAGCCAAAGTATTTGTTCCACTTCTGCAAAACATCTCATTTCAATGATTAGCTCTCCATATTTATGAGTGTAATTAGTCGGTTCAGGCTTTGCGTCGAACTGAAAACTCTGTAGATTCATCATCATCAGTCATGTCAGTTTCGTTTACAATGTGCCCTTACTCAAGATCAGCATACTTAACAAAGGCCAGAGGTATTTGTTCTAACCCTGCTCAACACCACATCATTGCTTTTCATTAACAAGAAACGAGTTTAATTGTGACATTGCATGTTGTGGTGGATGAACAGAGCAAACGTGCGTAGCCATGTCCTCCATCAAGTCATTGCTCCAACCAGGGCCACAAAAAAACACATCTGTAACTGATTCATTTATAAAAAGACTCCTGTATCTTTTAATCCGTCTGTGTAATGCTTACATTGTGAAGTCAACCTTCATTTCAGTCAACCAAGGTAAATTACAGTACAGCGATTACAGTCATATAACCAAACCATCCGCAACAAACGTTATTTTCAAGTAATAGATATCACGGTTTGGCGTTTCTGGAGGGAAACGTAATGATGATTTATGAAGCATTGTTTCGGTCTATTAAAACAACCTCATCATAAAAAAAAAAAAAAATGGCACTTCAAAGATGTCTCTTCATGACAGAGACAAACACAGCCTCTGTCATCACTGAAATTATATGTCTCAAAAGCACTAACGCCTTGATCCTACTCTCATTATGGTCTGTGATAGTCAGGCGCTTCATGTGTTCTTAAATCTTTATATGTACAGGTCACTAGGACGGATAAATTTGCAGGACATTTTTAGGGAAAAGAATTCGGAGAGACCGTATATATAAGAGGAGACATAATAAAAATATAAAAATGTATGGTATAAAGGAAGAAAACTAAAGCATGTTATCCATAATCCAACAACCCAAAACAGCATTTATAGACTAGACATAACCACCCTTCATATGAAACTGGACTCTGCCTCCTTATACTTTTGCCCACCCATGAAACAGGAGATGGGGCTGGACAAAAGTATCATGGGGAAGAACGGTTTTTAATACACACTGAAACTTCGCATGCAGGACACTTTCTTGGTTGTCTTTATCAGTTTATACAGAGCCTGTGTGCCTGAGGGAACGGCGAACACGTACATTACATCCTTGTTTCTATCCTAAGTGGATGTTCTAACATAAGAACTAATGACAAGCCATATGGCAACTCTTTTGTTCACAGCACCTCCATAGCCTAGTAATTACAGCACAGCAAATCACCAACCTCTTTCTTCCAAAAGAGGCAGTATCTTGTACCTGACACTGTGTCTTTCAGATACTGAACTGAAGAAGTGTCTTAGGCAAGCCCTGGCTTCGCACAGAGCGCAGCCCCGTCTGTTTTAGACATTTGTCAGCTCGGCAGCCGAGCAGACGCACGCTATCGTAGCGCTGCTGGCAAAGCCTGGGAAAGGCGGAAATATTTGGCCTCGCAAAACTGCCTGCAAACCACTGGTAATGTACAAATGCCTTGCTCATTTCTGCTCTCCTCTACCTCTAACCATCAATAAAGCTGTTAAACCTTCAGGAAACGGCACAGTATTTTTTTCAGCAGATGTGACTATTTACTAGAATTAGCATTGTTCTTTCTGGAGACAGTTTGAGTATTGAAATGGTTCTGAAACAGTAGTGCATGTTGGAGAAAAGAAAAATTGCTTGCATTTGTTGGTTTTGCACCAGCAGTCGTTCCGTCTGGAAACTCTATAGTGTAAACATTGCTCTCTAATAGGGTTCAGAAAAAAAAAAAAAAACCCATACGTACAGTCATGCAGGATGTCCTGACTCACTACTGGATATATTCTTTTTTTTGCCCTCCTCTCTTTTCGCCTCTTCGAAAAGATTCTTTCCATCTGAGCCTTGTCATCCTAAAAGGCTTGTTAATCAAAAATGCTTTCTATGGTTCCTTCTTTTTCTCCTCACACTTCAGTTTTCTTCTTTTTTTCCCTCCCTTTTCCCCCCCGGACCCTGATCTGTTTCAGTACTAACCACATGACACTTTGCCTAAGGCTTGCAACCGGTGTGCTGACATCGGGAAAGGGGCAAGGGGCGGTAATCCCTAAGCATGTCTGAACTTCCTGCCTTGATCGCTAATCACAGATCTGCGCTGCTTACTGTTGTTCGCACGAGTTGAATCTTATTTTGCAGCTCATTCTTGCGACGTTATTCTCTCGTGCGTTGTTTTAACGGTTTATTCCTGGTGGTTTTGTTGGACATGGATGGAATTGCTTTGCTCTTCTGCAGCTGGGAAGAAGGTTTTTTAAGATTCAGTACATGCTTCAGAATATTCAACGTAAACACAAAACACGTCCGTTCGAACATGATAAAATACAATAAATATATACAGAAAACGGAATAGCGTACAGCTGTGTGTCAGGAACAAGCGTCAAAAATATTTATGTTATGGTTGCTAAATCTAAACACGACACTTAAAAACTAGTAATTGGCACCTGACACATAGCTAAATAATAGCTTTGGGGTAGCCTTACTGTTTTGCAATAAGGTGCCACTATATCCACTGAGGTGTCTGACATTCCAGGATAATGCACAAGCCCAAATACAATCGCCTAACTTGCTATTTATTTCCAGACCTGTTATTACAGAAGTGTGTGTGAAACTATAAATTACGAGGGGTATATTAGGGGCGATGGGGCCCTAAGATCTTCGTTTCATTCCACAGATTTCCGTCATGAGACTATGGCTTTTACTTGCCGTGTCATTTTTCTGCTGGCTAAGCTGCAGCGTTGCCAAAGAACAGAATCAGAGTCGTCCCATGGCTAAAGGAAGACGCAGGAGGGGGAAGAAAATGGTCCGTCAAGGCAGGGTGCCAGTAGATGGTGGATATAATGGAGCATCAGTTTTCATCGAGTCTTATAAAGGGGTTGAGGAACCAAAGCCTAACTACAATGTTATTCCAGGTCAGTACATACTTAAGAGGGGTCTTTAACGTTGACAGAAGCAAAAGCTTACTTTATTTTAAGACAAATCTCTGTATTTAACAATGCAAATGTTTTACAGTTTAAAATGAACAAGGTCTTCTTAAAGTTCCTAATAATACTGATGTTTCTGGAAACAATAAAAACAGAGCATGATATATATAATGTAGAGAGAGAGAAAGAGAAGCTACCAGAGTTTACTCATCTCCGTGATTATGAACATGATTTAACATGGCTATAAACTTCATAAGTTTGGGGTCAAGCTATCCCTTTCACTGACGACTCATGGTATTTCCTGAAAGGGAAAATCTTGGGAAGCCAGTTATTTGTTGACATGACCATATTGCCCATGGTGGCATTACACTGACCACATAATTACTGGCTGTATATCCAATCTGAGCAGCTACAGTGTAAGAACCGCAATTCTGGTCAACAGCAAGATAGGTTTACAGTGTGAGATGGTCGGTCTCACAGTATATTTTGCAAGAATTCAAAGCTAATAAAAAGAAAAGCTCCTTGGCGGTTTCTTGCGTTAATAAGCCAACGTCAGTCACGAAACCACTAGCTAACAGTAGGCATCTGTGAGGTTGTGTACGCAGAAGAGGGAAGATGGCACTTTCCTCAGAGTGTCTAATACTGACACAATAAGTAGCAGTCACAAAGGGAAACGTTGGCTGGTTCATTGTATAGCCTTCACTCGTCTGGGCTGGTTGTAGGATAGGGAAGACCTGGCTGATGTCGTGGGAATTGGACATTGGGAATTAATGACTGGTAATCTCATTCTTCTGAGTCACCTGGAAGAGGATTGGTTCTCGCTGATGTCATCTCAGGGAGTTTTTCCTTACCACCATAGCCTCTTTAGGGGTTTAAACTCTAAATCCATTTACGGCTGTGTGCAAAGCCGCTTTCTGACAGTGTCCATTGCAAAAGAAATGCTATATAAATAATAGAATTGGCAGTAAATGAGACAAAAACCATTTACACTGGAATGCAGTGCCCCCCCCATTGCTATTAAACCAATTCAATCATTCTTTTTGCACAGGGAACACAGGGCAGTGTGTATTTCAGGGCATCACTATGTTTGATAAAACCGTGTGGTCACCGAAGCCCTGTGTCACCTGCTTATGCTCCAATGGGAATGTGGTGTGTGATGAAATGCAGTGTCCGCTCTTACAATGCAAACTCAAGTTTAAACCTATTGGACAGTGCTGCCCAATCTGCATTGAATCCAGTAAGTAAAACTCCTTTGCTTTATCCTTTACTGGGCTATGTTTTTGTATCTTTGCTTCTATTAAATCTACATTCAAAACCTTAATGGTGCGAAATCTGTCTAGAATTTTATACTACTATAAATAACATAAGCAGCAGAACTACACTGTACATAAACCAACGGTTCCCAAAGTAGCATGTGGAAACCCCCAAGAGTAACTTACATTAAAAAACAAAATTGTTATCAATTTACAATTACATTGCCATTTCTTGAATTCCCTGTTACCCGGTCAACCCTAGCTCAATTACCCCATTTCTTTTTACACTCTGGTATGGATATATCGCCTTTGATTAAATTAATATTACAAAAAATATATAGAAAATCAAACACTGAAATGATTCGGACTCTCTGTGTGTATCACTAACAATCACAGCTCATGAAGTCTCTGAAAACTCCGGAGATTCCCCTGTTCCTAACGATCCAAGCATCACCGATGCTGCGTTTGTTCCGAATAAGAGCTCCAGAAGAGAGAAATACAAGGAGGAAGAGGAGAGGATCCTAAGGAAAGATGCTGAGCGTAAGAGGAGGAAGAAGCAGAAGAAGGAGACAGAAAAACAGAGGAAAAAGTTGGAGGAGCAAAAGCGAGCGGAGGAAATGAGAAAGTTGCAAGAAGAAGCACAGAAGAGAGCAGAAGCAGAAATCGAGAGGTGGAAGAGGATGGAGGAACAACAGCGGGTGGAGGAAGAGAGAATGAGGAGGAGGGAGAGGGAAGAGAGGGAGAGGCTGAGGACTCTTGAGGAGGCAGCAGAGCGAGCACGGAATGAACTGAGGGCAGAGGAAGATGAAGAGGAGGAGGAACAAGAAGAGACCGTGTGGTTAAGAGGGGATGTTTTCCAAATGCCACCACAGTTGCCTACCCCTCTAGAATTTCCACCGCCGACAGCACCCTCTGAGCCCAGTCACGCTGGAGAGGGAGAGGGCGCAGACGAGGAATCTGCACGGATTAGCTACGTACTCCCTCAGGGATGCACAGTCTCCGATGTCATTGTCTCCTGTGAAAATGCCAAACTCACTAGCATTCCTCCTCTTTCCATCCCTGAGCTCAAGTCTCTCAATCTACATGGTAAGGATGACAACACATCTGTACAAACAGTCTGGGCAAGCCAAAGTGTAACAAGTCTAACTGTAAGGAAACACTATATTACACCATGGATTATTATTGCTCTATAGTGTAGGATGATTTCTTAAAATGAAAGAATGAAATGTAGAGAATTAAAATGTATTTGAAATTATACGTGATAGATCAACATCACATACATAAAATACAACATAAAATATTAACAGAATTTCAACACCATTTCCAATAAACAAAATAACCATGTCCTTGCAGAAATACACCGATCAGTTAACATTATGACCACATGCCTAGTATTGTGTCCGACGTTTGCTGCCAAAACAGCCCTGACCCGTCCTGCACTGTGTATTCTGACACCGAACCAGCATTAACTTCTTCAGCAGTCTGAGCAACAGTAGCTCGTCTGTTGGATCGGATCAGCCTTCGCTCCCCACGTCCGTCAATGAGCCTTGGCTGCCCATGTCCCTGTCTCCAGTTCACCACTGTTCCTTCCTTGGACCACGTTTCCTTGGACCACTTTTGATAGCTAACACCCCACAAGAGCTGTAGTTTTGGAGATGCTCTGTTCCAGTCGTCTAGCCATCACAATTTGGCCCTTCGTCAAATTCCTGCTTCTAACACATCAACTTTGAGGACAAAATGTCCGCTTGCTGACACTACCAGGTGCCATGATGAGGACAGAATCAGTGTTAGCACCTCTCGGTGCTCATAATGTTATGGCTGATCGGTGTATTCACCGTATCATAACAACTATATCAAAATAGGAATAATTTTGTCTAATATTAATCTTGTGCTATGTTTCCTATGCTCTGTAAAGCTGCTTTGATACAATTTCAGTTGCTATACAAATAAAATTGAATTGAATTAATCAGAGCAGTTCAATTATGAAAGCTGTCTGTTATACAGGTCCCTGTGAATGAGCTATTAGTATAGAAATAAAACCGCATTAAAACGATATTAACCTGTGATTTGCTTTGCATAGGGCACTACTGTCAGAGTTGCTGCAATAGATAATCGACAGTAATTACCTAATCAATAACTTCTAACCAGTTGTGACTACTGAACAACAGCTGACTTCATATTTTCTAGAATAGTTCTAATGCAGTATTTCCACAATGCTGCACTCTTACAACCTACCTAGCTATAACCATGACGTCCTCCTTGAAAGTATTTTGTCCACCTTATAGTCTGGAAGGTAGAACGGAAAATATAACACTATACATGACATCAGCATCATTAGATAATCTCTCATAGTTAATTAAAGCAATTTGTAATGATTTAACACACCATATTTTGTGCATCCACAGGAAACGCAATCACTACCATTCCAGCTGAAGCATTTAACGGTGTACTGAATTTGGAGTGGATAGACTTCGGAAAAAATAAGATCTTATCGTCTGGAATCGATCCACAAGCATTTACCGTAAGGACTTACATTTCTTCTTCATTTTGTAAATGATTTTTTTTTCCCAAAGCGACTGACAACTGACCAGATCTGATGGCTAAGAGCCTTGCTTAACAGTGATTCCTAGTGAACCTACTTCTGTGCCCCACACCCGGATCCACCATTGCCCACAGAGACTTTTCCAACATGATGGCAGAATATGAATACGTAAAAGTGCATTAATAAAAGCAACATTGCGTTTTTATAGTCACGCACAATCAACTTTGTGTCTTTAGAACCATCACCGCTTGACACAAACATTTAGTGCTACAGTGTTTTTCCTCCCTGCGCTCAGACTGCTTTGAATAGCCAATTAAAATAAACAAAAAGAACAGCATTCCATGGCACATGATCAAGATAAATATCAGAGAGCCTGCTCCTATTTTCAGTTATGCTCTGTAGTTTTTGCAAAAAAAGCTCTAGGAAGACGTTCCATCAGGCTCAGCATATGAATGAGACTAATGTTAAGCTAATGTTGTGTCTAGAGCAGAGAAATGAAATCATTTCTTTTATAGAATCTTTCATTACTCTTTCAGTATTATCGTTTTCATCCACGATCAGTGTGCTAAATCTTACAGGTTTAAATCTAGTCTTGTTGATAGTCTAATAAAAGGCAAAGTGACCAAAACTTCCCTGATATGCTTCCCCATTTTAATGTATGATCTTTTATTTATTTTTATTTTCATTCACAGAAGCTTCAATTTTTAACCCGGTTATATATGGATGGAAATTTGCTGGAGCACATTCCTCCAGGGCTTCCACATACGCTACAAGAACTAAAGATCAATGAGAACAACCTCCAAGAGATGGACGAGGACAGCTTTGAAGGTAGTTGAGCATCATAACTAATAACTAAACCCTTTAAAGTGCTATGAGAGTGCTATGAAAATATGATCGAGTGTTTGCCTAAACATTCTGTCATAACCTCTGGCAGGTCTGAGCAATCTGGTTACTTTGGAAATGGAAGGGAACTTGCTGAGCGAAGCTAATGTAAATCCCAAAGTCTTCGCACCACTGAAACAGCTCTCCTACCTACGGCTGGGCAGGAACCACTTCCGTACCATCCCTCAAGGCCTACCAGTGACTCTGCAGGTACTGTTACACGTGGTGGCAGTTCATCTGTCAAAGCTCGTCCACTCTGACGTAACTGATACTACTCCACTGTTCATGCAAAAACTCACATGTTCCTCTGACATGCCTTCAATCATCTAATCAAATAAATTGCTTTATTTTGGTCAGCAGTGGACCCAGAACTTATCAAGCACACACATTCGGTCTCAGTGTAGCCAATCGACTTCCTGGTAGATTCATCAAAAGTAGACAGAAGCTGGAGAACCACATCCTGTGCATTCACAGGGAGAACATGTTACACTCCACACAGAACGTACCCTGAGCACAGGAACAAACCAGAGACCTAGGAGCTACCTGCTATGCCACATGCCTCCCTAATGCTTAATTTAATACTATTGTCAGTTCCAACAAAGAATGTGATTAAAACCAAAGCTGCACGATACTAAACCACACGATATAATACGTCACCTTCAGCAGATCTGAACAGCATCACACTGAAATGTTGTGGTCTCCATGAAGAGACTAAAGGACAAGTGATGCAAAAGTGGTTGTACACTTTGCTAATAAAAAAATATATATAAAAAGAGATACCACATTCTCAACAACGCCCCCATTTGGTCATAAAATACAACAAAGAATAAATGAAATAGAATAAAGGAGAAAATGAAACATAAAACAATTAATAAATAAAGGTAGAAAAATATCGAATAGGCAAGATTACAGCATTTTATCATGTACCAAATGAGAGTACTATTAAACTATTGGATCAATTCTAAAATCTAGTCTAGTTTAATCTGCTGATTACTTCCATATAATTCCATATAAAGCCTACAAAGTTTCAGTCGCTCCTTCTTAAGATATCACGCTAACAAGAACCTCAGACTGAAACCATTAAATAAAATTTTTTGATGGGATTTACCTGAGCTTTTATGTATAAATATATACACTGATCAGGCATAACATTATTTAACACTGAGAGGTGAAGTGAATATTATCTCCTCATCATGGCACCTGTTAGTGGGTGGGATATATCAGGCAGCAAGTGAACACTTTGTCCTCAAAGCTGATGTGTTAGAAGCAGGAAAAATGGGCAAGAGTAAGGATTTGAGTGAGTTTGACAAGGGCTAAATTGTGATGGCTAGACGACTGGATCAGAGCATCTCCAAAACTGCAGCTTTTGTGGGGTGTTCCCGGTCTGCAGTGGTCAGTATCTATCAAAAGTGGTCCAAGGAAGGAACAGTGGTGAACCAGCGACAGGGTCATGAGCGGTCAAGGCTCATTGATGCACGTGGGGATCGAAGGCTGGCCCATGTGATCCGATCCAACAGACGAGCTACTGTTGCTCAGATTGCTGAAGAAGTTAATGCTGGTTCTGATAGAAAGGTGTCAGAATACACAGTGCATGACGGGTCAGGGCTGTTTTGGCAGCAAAAGGGGGACCAACATGATATTAGGAAGGTGGTCATAACGTTATGCCTGATCTGTGTATACTTGTACTTCTGTGTAGCTGCAAAGTAAAGGATTACGGGAAAAATTGGTCAAGGAGGTGAAATGCACATGCATTGCATGCTCTGCATCAGACAAACTCTAAAGAGAAAAGTGCATCCAAAAGTCTGGGTCTTCCTCTAAACCTAGATGTACTTGTGCAGTTATATTTTTATAATGCATTATTTTATAATGAGCTCAAAATTATAAACAAAAAGTCTTTTATACCAAATTAAAAAGGTTTTTCTTTCCATTTAATGAATACTTTAAATAGAGCAATTGATTTCGGTGTCCTGGGTAAAAGAGGAAAGATGCAGAATTCCCTTCTGGAAATGATTAAGCTTCTAGCGGAGTTCATGGAGCACAAGCCTCTGAAACATGAGCTGACCGACAACAATAGGGCCGTCGGTGCTCTAGAAACTAAATAAAGTTCTAATAATTTGGTAGAGGCCATACAGTTTGGGCTTTTACTGAGACTTTTTGTTTTTTCCTGTACGTTTTGGTTTGTAACACGTCGCACTGCCCCCTACCGCACAGTGTCATTTAACATGCGAGTATGATGATAGTGACAAGACCGGAAGCACAGGTCTCTGATATTGAGATATATTGTGTGTATTGTTTTTATAATGTATACACTTATCCTCCTCTTTGTAAAAAAAAAAAAAAAAAAAAAACGTCCAAAATCCGGTCGAGAAAATTAGCAACGTCTGCCATGTAGTGTTAAAAAGCAACTGTCTGTACATATAAGATGCTCATGCTTGCACATACAATTTAGCCTAAGAAATGACAATTTGTAGTTTTGATGAACCCACAAACTTCATCCAGGCCAGTAACACATGGATCATCCCTATGAAGCCACAAACGCTACAGCAATTGCTTGGCACCACTTGCTTACGTCGCAAAATATATTATTCATAACATTTGTTGCTTTGTGTTTTAGGAGTTGCATCTTGAAAACAATTTAATTGAAGAAATATCTGACGGAGCTTTTAACCAAAGCAAAAACCTCAACGTCGTTGTTCTGAGACACAATAAAATTGACGAGTCGCGGATTTCACCCTTTGCCTGGATCAATCACAGGTATGTTCTTTGGTGAAAGATATTCCTTTTCTGTAGGATATAGAAATATACCGTGACATTTTGTATACATTAGTTGCTTAGCAAATGTTTTTTTTTCTTCCTTATGGACAATATCTGTAAAGGAATCTGGAATCAATAGATCTGGCACACAACAAACTCCATTTGGTCCCATCGTTCCTGCCCAAGTCCTTAGTTCACCTGGTGCTGGTCGGCAATCAGATCGAACGCATTCCAGGATTTGTGTTTGCGCACATGGAGCCTGGCCTTGAGTATCTGTATCTCTCCTACAACAAGTTAGACGGAGAAGGAGTGGAACCGGAATCTTTCTTCGGCACATTTAACACCATGACCGAGCTCTGTCTAGACCACAACCAACTGACCTGCATTCCCGTCGGTGTCAACGAGATGACGTCGCTGCATTTCCTCAGGCTTAACAACAATAACATAAGGTAGTTATGCAATCATCAAACCATTGAAAGGGTGTTGTAACAGAACACTGATCTAGTACGGAGCAAATGTTTTTTCCCCAGACACTCAAGAGAGATGGTTGGAAAAAAATAAACGGCTTGCAGTGTCATCTTAAATACATATACTGGGGGTTAAAAATTCAAGAAAAAGCCATGATGAGGTCTGGGCCACATCTTTGGTAGAGACTTTGGTTTGGGGATAAACTCTGCTCTTCTCAAAAATACATAGCACTCAAAAATAATAAAGTGTGAGGTATGGGTACTGTGAAGGCCATAGCAGACCACATTCATCCTCAACAACCATTCAGTCAACCCTTGTGCCATGTGGATCATCCTAAAAGAGTTCATTTCTATTAGTACAGATATGTTCGGCAAAAGATAAAGGTGAACAAAGATGATCTTGATTTGAAGTGTAAATATCCTTCCCTTTAAAGAGATATACAAACCTAAAAGCACTATTTTTGCCTCATCAGTCTGTACGGTCACATCAGCAAAATCACTGCTGAATTCTTGGATGTTTCTGAGATGTTGACTCCATTATTGGTTTAAATGCAACATGGAAATGGGTCGGCTTTCACCATAGTGTAACAATTAAGGACTTCTAAAAATGCAGCTAGGCTCTCACAGAAATGAATCTCACGTGTTGTCTAAGCTGTGTAAATTACAGAAGAAGAAACTGAGCATCTGTGTTCGGCACATGTTCATCAAAAACAGAACAGGAAGGATTTCCAGGGCAAGACAAAGGATATCACGGTCATAAGATTTTTCATTTCATTTCATCGTCTGTGGCGCTTATCCGATCTATCCTCGGGTCACGGGGAGCCTGTGCCTATCTCAGGCATCATCGGGCATCAAGGCACGATACACCTTGGACGGAGTGCCAGCACATAATAGGGCACACACATTGTAGTTAAATGGTGTTACCAACCACTGGACAGGGTAATACAACTATAGAAAGAGGCACTATTTGTTTGCTGGTACAAAAAAAGATCCCATAATAAGAATCAGTAGTAACAGTGAGTATTTTGGCATTAGAAAAGAATTAAGGCATAACATTATGACCACCTGCCTAATACTGTGTTGGTCTCCCTTTTGCTGCCAAAACACAACACACTGTTGCACTGTGTATTCTGACAGCTATCTATCAGGTCCAACATTAACCTCTTCAGCAATTTGAGCAACAGTAGCTCGTCTGTTTGATCAGGTCACACGAACCAGCCTTTACTCCCCACGTGCATCAGTGAGCCTTGGCCGCCCATGACCCTGTCGCCGGTTCACCACTGTTCCTTCCTTGGACCACTTTTAAGAGATACTGACCACTGCAGACCGGGAACACCCCACAAGAGCTGCAGTTTTGGAGATGCTCTGATCCAGTCATCTAGCCATCACAATCTGGCCCTTCGTCAAACTCGCTCAAATCCTTACTCTTGCCGATTTTTCCTGCTTCTAACACATCAACTTTGAGGACAAAATGTTGACTTGCTGCCTCTAATATATCCCACCCACTAACAGGTGCCATGATAAGGAGATCATCAGTGTTATTCACTTCACCTCTCAGTGCTCATAATGTTATGCCTGATCGGTGTATAAACTAAGTGTTTCTAACGTTTTCATTGTTCTAACCAACAGGCACATTGGAGAGGACAGTATCTGTGACCCCATGAACGATGAGGATTCGCACATAGTAGCCTTGCGCCTCGAGAACAATCTACTTGACCCGCGGAAAATTCCTCCGACTGCCTTCTCATGTGTTAGGTCTTACTCTAGTGTTGTTTTAAGGCCTCAAAGAATTAAATAATCTTATAATGACATCTTCAGCATGTTAATCTTTCTTACTACAGTGCCTTATACCCAAAGAAAAAAAAAAAATGTAATGTAAATTTTTCCAAATTCTCCAAATCCTTTTTCAAGTCTTTTGCATGAAGGTCACTGTTCAATATGTTGATCATTTTAAAGGACAAGGGCCTTTATTCATTAGCAAGGAGAATTAAGGCATGGGTACTTGCTGGTATGTAGAGCATGTCGGCAGATGTGGTTATGGGGACATATTTAGACTTTTAGTCTTTCTATGAATGCTAAATGGAAACATTTTCTTTTCCGATTATTCAGTCAGGGAAAATCGCAGATCAGAAATCCAAGGCTATGCGAGGATATGATTCTGTTCACACCAGTATTTCATTATTTCACCACTTCTCATACATTTTCAGAGATCCTAAAGGAAAGTGTATAGTATAGTTTTACAAGACGTTTATTTCTATAGCTGCACATCACCATGAAGAACAAACCAAAAGATGATTACTACTGAGCAAAAATAAATAAATAAATAAATGTACTAGTATCCTAATATATTTTCACAGTATTCAAAAAGAACTCTGGGGCACGAGTACATTCTTTCAGTTTCTGTGCCTTTGAATCATGCGCTACCATTCGAGTTTCTATTTACCCCTTTGCCTGGATATGTGTTTAATAATGTATTTAATAAAATAAAGGCCTGATGTTAGCCACTACTTCACATGCGTTCGTTTATTCTGGATGACCGCACATCCAGATGTTTGCTTCTACATGGGAAACAGATGAGGTGTAATTTCTTCTAATCAACAACTGTAACTATGGAAAAGGTTTTGGAATCTGGACACATTTCATATGAATCGTGTGTTACCAGTCGTTTCTCTGACATTTGCTAGATCATTCGAGTAACACAGCTACATTGGAAATAAAATCAGTTTTTTTTTTTAATGCTTATCATTTTAGATGGCAATATATCTATATATCAGTAGATATATACAGCTCTAGAAAGAAATATGACATTTGAACTCTACTGAAAACCTCTGGAATGTCATCCAGAGGAAGACGGATGGTCACAAACCATCAAGCAAAGCTGAGCTGTTTGCTTTTTTTGCAAAAAGAGTGGTATAACAGCAATGTGAAAAACCGGTGGAGAGCATGGAGCCAAAATGCATGCAATTCGGGGTTATTCCACCAAATACTGATTTCTTAATGTTATTTAGCCAAAGCAATTTGTTTACAAATTATTTGGATTTTGTTTTATTTGAGTTATTAAAGCTCTGCAAATACTGCATGATCTTGGGTTATTTTGATGTGTTGTCATTGAGATATATATATATATATCAATGGGTCTGGAGAAATTCCCTAATTGGGTAAGCACCATGAACCCCAAACCATAAAATACAACAGAATGATGAAAAATGGCTAAATAAATAAACATACATCTCTATTTGACCAGTCAACATAACAGCCAGGTATGAGACAGCGTAAGAGTGATCAGCATTGCTGGAATGGGAAATGAAATTTCTAACTAAAACAAACCAAAAACAGCTAGAACACAAAACATGTACAGCAATTTTCTGTTACACTTAATCTAATATGTTTCATGGATAATGGTCTTAAAATCCCATCTAGTATATAAATTCTACTAGATTCAAGATATTTTCATTTGCAAAGATGTCACTGTTTGCAGTGTATGCTAATGAATGTTTCAAAGTTACACCTAAAACCCAGTTTCCGGGGAAAGAAAATATATGTGTGAAAAGTTGTGATGTTGGCAGTCACCTTTTTCCATTGGCATACGGTAAAATCGAAAGGTTCTCAGAAGAACCAGGTTAAGGCATTTTCAACAGCAGAACCCATCTGGAGAAGTTAAAGAGCCTGAAATGCAAGGCAAGGGAAAGTGAACTCTCGCTTTTAGAAGAGCTTCTGACATTTCAGTGCAAACTCGAATTGTTTGCGAGGCACATGGATTGCGGTTGACTTGATGAGTTTCCCATGCTGAAGCAGTACAAAGAAAAGAAAGAAGATGAAAAAAATAATCATCCGCCTGACTCGATCAGAAAAAGACGCTACACCCCCTGCAGCAGGAGAGGATGAACGTACAGGTCTGTATCTTCTCTTGACGTTGCCCCAAAAAAAAAAATTATAGGACCAACTGTGGAGAATATGGTTGATGTATGACTCATCTGACCAGATCACTTTTTCCACATCTCTGTAGGCCTACGGTTTTTTGCACCGCTGAACTCTAATCTTTGTAATGATAGGTTTACTGCAACTCTACCGTAATATCCCTCTCCATGTAGCTGTTGATGATTTGTTCTTTGATGATCGGTTCACATCTTGTTTTAACATTCTTCTTTGCCTCAAGACATTGCTCGTGTGTATTGCATTACCAAGCGCTGCATATTTCACTGATGCACAAGCACCTTGGTCATTGCATGTGTGCTTCTGACCTCAGTTTCCAACCCTGTTTACTGTACTTCCATTAGGTCTAAACACAAATGTCACTTTTTAGTCACTGCCCTTCCTGGAACACAGTACTAAATGACCACATTTAGATATTTTCCATTAGCCATCTTGATCCAAAATGTTAGACTGTGGCATTTTACACAAACACCAGCGCATTAGCAGGATGCTAACTACTTATAATATCACTGAACATATCTCAACATCAATATATATAGCTTTTATATATATATATAGCTTTTTCTGTTATTATTGCTGTTTACACTATGTAACAATATTTTTTACTTTTTTCTTGTTCCTGGGAAATAAGTGTTATTTCCCCATTCTCTGTAACCCAAATAAGGAGAAAAATCCCATATTAGCCATGAAAGTTTGGGTTAGTTTTGGGCTCATTTTGAGGTTTTCGTTCTCTTAAAAGCCCAAACCCAAACTTCAAGGGGCTTAATGGCTATTTTTTTTTAAAAATCATTTTCCATCGAGAGTAATTGGAAAATGTCATTCACTACCCAGGAACAAAAATCGTGTTACATAGTGTAATTGATGCCAATTCATTTTCTATTACAGAAGCTCTTTCTAACTCTTACAGCAATGTAATTGTAATGGCTGATCTAGTCTATGATGGATTGGACACCACAAACCTAGTCCCCCCCCCCTCCCCCCATCACAAAACAATGGAGCATGCTGCTGCAGGAAACTGATCCACAATGGGAGGCTTTGTACAGACAGAGACTTTTGCATTGTGAGATGAGATTGTGAGAGATTTTGTAGTGTCAGCAACAGCCCATGTGTTTTATATATACATATATATATATATATATATATATATATATATATATATATATAGATCATGTAGATGGAACAGTTGAATATTTTCTTTAAAACACTGACACACACACACACAAAACCCTACTATTTTTCTATTTTCTGACCTATTTTTCCATGACTAGAAAATTAGCAATATCTGTAGGCACCAAACTTCTTTTACTTAATACCGAGATCCATTTAAAGCAACAACGACCTTAACCATACACCTCACCTTAAATTATGAAGGAAAATGAGTCAACAGCAACGATGAGATGCATTTCTGCTCACCATGCTTATAGAGTGCTTATTTGAGTTATATCTTCCTGCCAGCGCTGGTCATTTTCTTCTGACCTCTCTAATCACAGAGAGGAATATTTTTTTTGGTTTTGTTTTTCTACAAAATATTGCACCATTCCTACAGATCAGATCAGATCAGCTTCTGAAACACTCAAACCAGCCGGTCTGGCACCAGCAAACCATGCCACGGACACCGAGATCACATTTCCCATAATTCTGAGACCTGAACTAAAGCTCCTGACCAGTTATCTGCATGTTTTTTATGCATGTGCTGCATCGCGAATGGCTGATTGGATAATTGCATGAATGTGCAGGGGTCCAGATGACACCTATCAAGGCTGTTTTAAATTATATATAGCTGCTTGGTTACTGGTACTATTTGAGGGAGGCACGTGAGGTTAAGGGAAAAATCTACTTAATAGAGAAGAATTTCCATCATATACAGCTCCCCTGGCCAAACCTACCCATACTTGGCACCGTGAGCATGCCATAAATACAGCCCTAAGTAAATTTGTGCTGTTGTAAGCACATTGTTATGTATTTGCTGGAAACTGTTATACAAGACTTTAGCCATAGCATATACTTATCATTATTCCATTTGACATTTAGGTGTTAGGACCACTCTTCTTGGTTATTTATTAAGTGCATATGGAATAATTCGGAATAATTAACTGTATGATTATATAACCAGTTGCAATAACTATAAACATGACTGTTTCCTCAAAAAATATTGTATAAGGTAATGTAAAATACACATATATTTTTGTGAACATGAGGGTATTATATATATATACATATATATAGACAAAATAGATATTATATAGACAAAATAGATATTATATAGACAATATAGATATTTTGTCTATATATATATATATATATATATATATATAGACAAAATATTTTGAAACAGTAATGACTAGTTAGCTGTTCTTAATAGTTTTGCTGAACAGAGAACTTTCTCACAATAGTGAGGGGGGAAAAAAGTACAAGTAAAAGCATTTCAATTACAAAAATGCCAAAAAGACGCCCACTCTGAGTGTGCAGGACCGCCAGGACCTACCCCAATACCCTTTATAAGGATTATAATAACAGCTTGAACATAAAAGTTTACAGTTTTGGCCAGGTTTCAAGCAGTGATGAGAAACATATGACCAGCAATATTATGTATTCAGCAGCAGTTAAGACTTGACTGACACTGTGATCAGTGTGTGATGTCTTTTCAAGTGTAGCTCCTCTGGTCATTTTATGTCCATTCAGGAACTCTTTTCAGCTTATTCTTTTTCTTTTTTTCTTCTCCCTCTTGAACGTTTGGGCAGGAATTTGGGATCAGCAGACATTTTAATGTTGCTCTTGGAGGATTTTGGAGTGTAACAAGGATAACACTTATTTCTCAGGTATGGCTTTTCCTTTACATAAAGTACTGATTTATTGATAGTGAACTGATACTGAAGTGAGTTATAACTGAAATGACTCACTGTTGCCTCGAGTCAGCTATTACTATATATTTCTACTATAATTTAGTTTCATGGCTTGGTCACAATAAGTACTACATACTCTAGCAGATGCTAAAGATGCTGAGGAAATCGATACAGGGAATTTTATACACAACTATTTATACAACTCATATGTATCTAATCTGAAGAATTTTTAATTGAAAGAGTAATAAAACTAAACAAAATGACATTTTTTTTAGGAACGTATTAGAAATCTGTTACGATATGATTAGTTGGCATTTCTTCGATATTTCTAAGGTTCTTGATATTCTATGCAGAACTTAAATTCTTTTGGACATACATGAGTTGACAAATCACATCAAATCGTTTGCTCATTAGAAATGATTTACTTTTATATCCTTTAATCTTCTCAAAACACCACTGTTAACACTAATTATGTATGTTCTTCCACTTGTAAATTATTTATTCATTTTATTAGAAATGGTCTGGCAGTAAACAGGTATTGAACATGAAGCTATAGCAACATCATTTAGATGAGTAGGGGTGCAAAATAATCTTTTCAAAACTTCACAGACTTTAAGTGTCTCCTGCCCTCTAGCTGGTGCTGTAGCTTATACAGGAAAGTGAGATTTTAATTTCTATATATTCCTTTATATTTTGATTTGGACGATTCGTAAGCCCACATCTAAACAGCAAAAAAAATTATTTATTTATTATTTATAATTTGTTTGAACACGCTAGATTTATTTATTTAAAAATAAAAAAAAAATAAAAATAAATAAATAATAAATAAATAAAACATTATATGTAATCTTTAATACCTGTTACATTAACACAACTAGTACAACAATGCTAACACAACTAACGCAACAATATATTGACCTTTTTACCCAGCAGACAGAATTTTGTAACTTGCAGAACTGATTTCCTATAATGTGATCGAATGAACATTTTACACATAACACATGCATTTTTCCCCCCCATTCCTAGACCCTAAACATCCTGACCTAGTCTCTACAATGAGAGTCATTTTGTTGTTCACCTTACTTCTCCTGTGCCACGGAAAACCATACAAGCCCATAAACGTCATGGAGCTGATGAAAATTCATGACATCATGCAACAAGACAATGGGAGTGATGAGGACGATGATGATGATGATGACGACAAGGATGATGATGACGATCTGGACAACTTTATTACAGACTGCCCTTTTGGCTGCCAGTGCTTAAGAAGGGTTGTCCAATGTTCAGATCTAGGTAATGGATGCTTTCAGCTGGACTGTCTGTTTCAGGGAATTCATAACTATCATAATAATGGATCACTGTTTATGTTTTTAATAGGTTTGGTGTCAGTGCCGCGTAACATTCCAGCAGACACGCTAATGATTGATTTGCAAAACAACGATATCACTGAAATCAAGGAGGATGATTTTAAAAAACTGAATAATCTCTACGTAAGAGAAATGACTGATGTTCGCACCTTTACTGTTGTTACTTGCTGCATGATGTTATCTTAGTTAATGTATGTTTGAACCTGATCAAGAACATGCCAAATGAGCTTCATGTGATGTGTATTAAGTAAACACTATCATCAAACCTTAAATATTTTATTTTATACATCAGTTAAGTAGTCATAAATCACATTTTATTATTATTATTTTTTTTGTATTTATTACTACAGGCCTTGTTTCTGGTTAATAACCAGATTTCAAAGATTCATCCAAAGGCTTTCCAAAACATGGAGAAACTCCGTCTACTCTACTTGTCATACAATTTCCTGACACAAATACCTGAAAATCTGCCAAAGAACATCTTGGAGCTAAGAATCCATGACAATAAGATCAGCAAAATTCAGAAGGATGCTTTTAAAGGGATGCAATCCTTGCATGTTCTAGGTATGGTATCTCTCACAGGGCATTTGTTATTCATTAGTACAAGTGCTGTATCACATAAATGTGGAAAGTATGTCAATTTAGAAGAAGTAAAAGACAGTGGTGAGACCGGCCATGGTGTATGGTTTAGAGACAGTGTCACTGAGGAAGAGACAGGAGTCAGAGCTGGAGGTAGCAGAGCTGAAGATGTTGAGGTTCTCTTTGGGAGTGACGAGGTTGGACAGGATTAGGAACGAGTACATCAGAGGGACAGCTCATGTTGGGGGACAAAGTTAGGGAGGCCAGATTAAGATGGATTCAGAGGAGGGAGAGTGAGTATATTGGTAGGAGAATGTTGGACATGGAGCTGCCAGGCAGGAGGCAAAGAGGAAGGCCAAAGAGGAGGTATATGGACGTAATAAATGAGGATATGAAGCTAGTGGGTGCAAGTGTTGAGGATGCAGAAGACAGGGATAGGTGGAGAGAGATTCGCTGTGGAGACCCCTGAAGGGAAAAGCCCAAAGATGATGGATTATTCCTTAGGACAACTTTTATTTAAATGAGCGCCAAAGCAGAAGACTAGTGTTACCACTACTTAATAATAAGCACATCCTCCTTTTTTTTACTGACCAAAGAGGCCGCAATTGTTTCTTAACTGGCTCACAAGGTTCACAAGGTAAAAGTTCACCTAGACAAAAGTTACATGATATAAATGTGCATTTTTTAGATAGCTGCCTTGTATGAGGAGCGAGTTTTATTTCTGTTTTGCAGTAAAAGCAAAAATTACAATCTTCATGTGCCTCCCAGAGCATAAATGCAGCTATAAAGCCATACTCACAACTTAGAAGCACTGAAGAATGTTTACATTTAACACAATTCTCAACACGAATATGTAAATATAAATATATATATGTTTAGACTCTTTTACATTTCAGTGCATTATTCCCTCTAGAAATGAGCGCTAATCCCATCGCCAACAGCGGGATTGCACTAGGAGCTTTTAATGATATGGCAACCCTTTACCTGAGAATTGCAGAAGCAAGGCTCACAGCAATCCCGAAAGGTAACGTCTTTCACAAATTATTGCATTAATACAGTTACACTTATTGTTACATCATTGTAATATTAGCACTAATATGTTAAAATACTATGTGTTAATAATCAGAATCAGGTTTATTGGAACACACACACACACACAAGGAATTTGGTGCTGGCTGTTTAGTGACCCTTAAAAGTACAGATATAAAATAACTATACTATATATTTAATTTACAAACAATGCTATATAGAAAATATTTAAATAAACTCCACAATATACAGATTATGAGGCAGTATTTTAGTACCTAATGTTTTTACTTAATGCTTTAAAACATATTGAGCTGTAAATTTGGGTTTTAGTAAAACTAAGGGTGGATCTAAAATTCTAGTGTTTATATAGAATTTATGGGGCAGATAGAAACTTGTAATAATGTGGTCTGGGAAAGAATGTAGATCCTATAGAGGAGGAGATTATAATTCAGTATTGATTATATACCTTTCTGGGGCACTGGTGGCTCAGTGGTAGGTTTCTCGCCTACTATGCGGAAGGCCCGGGTTCGATTTCCCAGCCAGTGGCCAAACCCCAGCCACTGGATTCAGTGCCGGTCCCAAGCCCGGATAAAATGGGAGCGTCAGGAAGGGCATCTGGCGTAAAACCTGTGCTAAATTCCCGTCAAACACGTAGGAAGCAGCCGAAAACATCAACAACAACTGATTCTATACCTTTTTATGATCTGGTCTTAAAATGGTTGACTTTTAGTAGGAAGAAAAGTAGACATGGTACAAACAACCTGAAAAATAAAATCAGATCTTTGTTAATTATCAAGTTCTTCAAAAGCTTAATATGATCTCACTAACTTCTCATTTCACAGATCTGCCCTCGTCTATCACGGAGCTTCACTTGGACTATAATAAAATCGCCAAAGTCGAGGTGGAAGACTTTATCCGATACAAACACTTGCTGAGGTAAACACAAGCAAACAAGTTACCGTCACAGCATCTGCCTGACCATAGAAACAGATAATTATGAAGATGTTATTATTTGTCTCCATGTGCTCCAGGTTGGGGTTGGGTTTCAACCAGATCAAATTTGTGGAGAATGGGAGCTTAACATATATTCCCAAAGTCAGAGAAATTCATCTGGATAACAACAAGCTGAAAAATATTCCCCCAGGTTTGAACTCGCTTAAGTATTTACAGGTAAGTAATTTAGCAAACTTGTGTTAATTGTGCACTGAACAGCAAGATAATGAATATTGGTGATGAATAATGATAATGGGGCGGTGGTTAAGGCTCTGGGTCGTTGACCAGAAGATCAGGGGGTTCAAGCCCCAGCACCGCCAAGTTGCCACTGTTGAACCCTTGAGCAAGGCCCTTAACCCTCTCCGCTCCAGCGGCGCTGTATCATGGCTGACCCTGCGCTCTGACCCCAACCTCCAAGGCTGGGATATGCGAAGTAGGAAATTTCACTGTGCTGTAATGTATATGTGACAAATAAAGGCCATTTCTATTTTTAATAATATCTAGATATACTCACTGTCCACTTTATTAGGAACACCTGCTCACAAGCGGTTTTCCAATCAGCTAATCGTGTGGCAGCAACACAGCTGGGCTGAACTGAAAATTTCATAAACCTGGGTTTTTCCACACCCAACAACCTGTAGATTTTATTCAGAGTGGTGTGAAAACCAAATAAAAACACTGAACGAGTAACAGTGGATGGAAAATAGTCAGCTTCCAGGTAAAATACAGCAAACAATCACTCTCTACAAACGTAGTGAGCAGAAAGCATTTCACAGGCTCCATGATCCATGCTGATATACGGTATAACCACAGCCGATATTGTTCAATTAAGAAATCCAATAAACAAAACTATGACACTCTGGATTCCAGGATACATGCACCTATCAGCACATTCAATCTTCATTAACATTCAATGGCACATAATGTACTTTAATGCTGATTTATCACTTACTATTGCTGTACATCCCTGTTTAACATGTGCTACTAGGTGGTGTACCTCCATGCTAATAGCATTGCCAGTGTGGGAGTGAATGACTTCTGCCCAACAAGAACCAAGGTAAAGAAGGCTGTCTATTCAGGAATCAGCCTATTTGCCAATCCGGTGAAATACTGGCAGATCCAACCGGCCGCCTTCCGCTGTGCATCCGGCCCGAGATCTCTGCAGCTCGGCAATTTCAGACGAAAGTGAGCGCATGGTTCCACTGGAGGGCAGCAACTCAACTTGTATTTGATAAATGTCTTTCAGTTAATAATCGGGATGACGATCCCTCGATCAGGTTGCACCGTACATCCACATCTGCTGATGAACAAGTAGTTTACTTGAAAGAAAAAAAAAACAAACAAAAAAAAAAACGTCCTGTGAAGATAATTATGTAACAAAAATATTCACCAGGCATTTTTTTTGCTGGCTTATTAGGACCACAGGTCATAGAGTAGCTACATTGGGTGCAATCATTGTTATTATCTGTTTATACCTTCATTCAGAATTCTCTTGATTAGCAGTGGTATTGCTGAACTAGTCGTTTTTGTTTTGTTTTTTCAATTGTATAATCCGACATTGTTAGTAAACCTTAAATTGTTTCATTGTCATTATGTTAAATGATGATTAAGTACTCAAGAGACGCAATCTCTAATGTAAACTAAAAATTGTAAACTATTAAATAAGCTACAGTCACAATTGTTTCGAACCTTTGTTGAAATGTGTAAAAAAGAAAAAAAAAAGAAAAAGCATTTTGTGAATAAACAGAAAGAAAAACTTTAAAAACAAATGTTTGTTATTGACACCAGTGGTATTTAGACTAAGAATAAAGAGGCTACAGATACTGTTCTATCATTTGTAGATACTTTAACACAGAAGCCCTTTGCTAAGTCTAATGCTCTGATAAAGAGAGTCTGGGCTTTCTGATGATATGAATATCATCTCACTCAATCCCTTTCATTTATCCTGGTCAGGAGCATGGCAGAGTCCAGTCCGGCAAAATATGAAAGCCAAATCCACCACCATGTGTTTAACAAAATTATAGTCAATCATGAAAACATTTTCATCCAAGTGTGATAATAAAGACAGCCACCCTAATATGTTTGCATTTGCAAGTGACGTGACTTGACTGCCTAAGCCACCAGGGACGTGTTTCGGAAAAGAACCGATGATATACTTCTATACGTCACTATTCAGCTGTCATGTCAGGAAAGAGGGAAGAGGGAGAGTGATCGAGAGCCACACATATTTTTCGCAGTGTATTCTGGGTAATACGGAGACTTCGCTCTAAAAAGTGGAAGTCTATCCGGATGACTTCTTAAAATGGCTGCCATTCTATAAAGAACACTTATTAAGAGGACGTAAGAATTAGAAATGAATTATACGCTGGGGATGTACCATTCATTCACTTTTACTCTGGTCAGGACTGTGGTGGATCGCAAGCCTATCCTAGGAACACTGGGCGTGAGGTGGGAATACACTCCGGATGCGACGTCGACCCTTTGTAGGGGAAGCACACACAGAATAATGCACATACACACTGATTTTACATCATGAGCACAGCCTACTGGCATATTCGTTGGAGTTAATAAGGGAATAAACTGGAAAATCCAAAAGGAAACCCACATGAACACAGGGGGACATGCATAATTCCACATAAATGGTTCTTGAGCTCAACCTGGGACCGTAGAGCTGTGAGGTGAAAACACGACGTAAAATGTGTGTAATTTAAATGAATCTTTCACCTCATATAGTGAATTAAGACTACATTTACATACATCTAAAGTACTGAGCCTTGTTCAATTCAGTTTTTTAATTCAATTTATTTGTATAGCGCCTTTAACAATGGACAAAGCAGCTTTACAAAAGTAGAGAAAAAGGAGATATTAAATGTAATTATTATACTATTTTATCCCTAGTGGTCCTTATGGACCATTGTCGCACCTTGTGAAGCAAAACTATAAAGAAATATGTTGATCTTTTAGATCAGAGTCTAAACTGTGCGTCTGTGTTTAAAATAAAAATGGCCCTTTTAAATGGTTCCTTATTTCTTGTTTATTCATATTTAACATGTACCAGCAGATGGAGCTTCTGTTTCAGCTTTTCTTGTTCAAAACCTATTCATCTTCCTGCAGGATACCAAACAATAATAAGAACGAAGACCTTCATAGAAAGCAAACTATAATATGTTATTTCAATCCAGTCTTTATTGAATATTGAGGGGTGGATAGGGAAACCAAATCTGCACAACCAAACGAAAATCTTTTTCTTCAAAATGTTCTAAACTTGTCCGGCTGAACAATATCAGTAATGTTCTCAGGCTTATAACAACCTCTTTAAAGATTTAAACAGGAGCAGTGATCCATTTCCCATTTTTCATCCATCCATCCATCCATCCATCCATCGTCTATACCCGCTTATTCCTAATTAGGGTCACGGGGGTCTGCTGGAGCCTATCCCAGTGCACATAGGGTGAAAGGCAGGGGTACACCCTGGACAGGTCTCCCATTTTTCAGTTTAGTTAAAATTAATAACCTGGCATATAATACGATTACTGACGAGGTAATTTCATTCTAGACTTGATAATAAGGCAAAATGCACAACACCATTAAAGTGCATTTTGTGCATTAAACTTTTCTGCTACGGAAAACGAACCCAGCATTAAAAGAAAAGCAGTGTTTTACCAGATGGGACACTTAAGCACGACTTGACAGAGATGCTACTTTATCAAAATGTCAAAGTTCCTTTCTGTTCCAAGATCATTAACACTGCCAAATATTCATTTACTTTCATGTCAGCTTGATCCGGAGGACAACGTTCAGTGGGACTTCTGAAATCTGAAATATTAAATCAATTATTTCACATTAAGACAGACAGCTTTGTCTAAAATCATTCCCTCTATTGATAATTCATATTTTAATAGCGCTTGAAATCAAAATTAGGTGAGGTTAGAAAAGACTCAGCTCTTACTTCTGTAAGATATTATTGAACAGATTGTTGCCATATGTAAACATAAATGGTATTTTTCAGACCACAGAAAGTACTGTAACGTCCTCGACAGTTCTGTTTTGGGCCTCTGTTATTCTCCTTCCTGGGACATGTATTCTGCCAAATCAGCAATGTGATTGAATTCTTGGCTATATGCCACAATTTTGATGAAAGAAATGTTTCAGGATCGAACTGTAAAAGTGTGCCATGTACAGATATTACACTGCGCCCCCTAGGATGTCCTGACCGTCATTTATAGGTACATCCAGCAACACGACACCGAAAGGAGTACGTATAAAAGGCTAGAAAATAGTCCACATTTGGATATTTCTGTGTTCACATGAGTTTGAGTAGCATGTCCTGTTTTCAATTCTTGTATTAATAATATAAATAAAAAGACATGTAGCCCAAAGCCAGGCCCAGAACAGACACCAATTTGTTTTTTTTGTTTTTTTTAAGGAATGCCAAAATATCCTTGTAAATCAAACCTAATCCTTGTGAAAGTCCCATAAGCGGCTTAAATCTCTGCGTGATCTTGTTTAGGGTTTTTTTTGGTGGCACGCCATTAAAAATACACAATACACACAAAGCCTTCAAATTTGCATATTATGTTCTTAAAACGTTCACGATTCTCGTTAGACTTTTACAGACAGATGCGAGACTGCTGACAGGTGATTGTCCGATTGCCACATTCAGAGGCCCGTTTTTTTTCCACGACCATGGAATGTATACACTTAAGAGTGTTAGAGAAAAAGTGTTTCCAAAGCATCAATTTTCTTCTCTTCATCACAATTTGGCCAGCTCGGTGAGTGCAGAGAGACATGGGGGGGGGGGTATTGAAGTGGAGAAAAGGAAGGGGAAGGGGGGGAAGAAGGAGGAGGAGGAGGAGGGGGTCACAGGCTGACAGAAACAGCAAGAGAAACTTTGCTCAGGAAACATATGGAACAAATCTGCAGGTTGGCCTGGGCCACTGCTGCCACGTCTCACATACCGGTGTCTCGGAGTAAGAAAGAAAGAAAGAAAGAAAGACAGAAAGAAAGAAAGAAAGAAAGACAGAAAGACAGAAAGAAAGAAAGAAAGAAAGAAAGAAAGAAAGAAACCTTTCACAACAGGTTTAGACTGTTTAAGCGTTCCCATCCTGACAAACACCTGGAAGATTCATTCTTAAATAAACACTAGTGAATCGGACACAATTGCATAAATAGACACTTTCCAATTTACAAAGTCAACAACAAAAAAAATGTATGGCTTTTTTTTAATAAAAACCTGTTAACAGCAGGCACAAGAGGCTTCTTATACTTCTTGTAATCAGCTTTATAATTTTCCTTTTAAACTGACTTCACTGAGAGAAAGCTGTATTAAATGCAGAAATCTCTCCATCTTTTTGTCATTGGACTGCTTTTCACTTCATGGAATATGTTGATATTTTGTCTTACTACAAAAACATGCACTAAATTGTCGTAATTTAGCTAATTTGTACATAAGAGACGTGAGTAACACTTAAAAAAAAATTGTGATAAATGATGTCCAGAACCAATATCCCAAGAAGAGACAGGAAAACATGCACGTCCACCATTTCAGGAAATTACACGAAAGAGTGATAAAACTATCAGAACTGCTTGCCAGTGTTTTTTTCAATGCTTTACCGATCAGCAAAACGTATCTGCCTGAAGTACTGCTACTCGATAGATGCAAATATTTCCCGAATGTCAACAGGAGGAATAACATACTCAAGGAAACCTCGTTATTCCCTATAAGAAATCACTGACGATGACACTCAGCTTTATAATTATTGCCACTCTTGCGAAGGGAAAAAAAAAAAAAAAGATAAATAAATAAATAAAAATCTGCATTGAGTTATAAAATACTGCTATTGCATTAAATGGTCAGTACCTGAGTGAACTTTATAATCCGCCATGCCAGCTGTGATTAAAAGGTGCAGGTTCTTTGTTGGTACCTTGAATAATGAACAGCAGGAGGCAGAGCTTTCTCATATAAAAGCCCCTCAAATGACGGAAGAGTGACATTATACTTTAAATATAGACTGAAAACATATTCGAGAAATCAAATCTTTGGTTAATAAGCTTTTCTCTTAGGTAAAGCTGCAGATCTGGAAGGCTCATAGGCATAGAGCAGGGGTGTCCGATCTTATCCGCAAAGGGCCAGTGTGGGTGCAGCTTTTCATTCCAACTGAGCAGAAGCCACACCTGAGTCTACTGAAAGCCAAGATCAGTTGATTAGCCAGTTGGAATCAGGTGTAGCTTCTGCTTGGTTGGACCTGCAACCTGGATAAGATTGGACACCCCTGGCATAGAGTCGTACCCCAACTCTCATATGTTCACTCAGGTTTGCTGATGATGGAATGCCTTGCCTCAATATGCCTCAGGGAACCCTTATATCTTTACATGTACAGCTGTTGTCATGTGAAAATCACTTTCACTGTTGCTGAGGATGGAGACATGTGTAGCCAAAGACACCATGGGTTTTCTGTGGATGTTTTTCCTTGGACAGCTTAAGGACAGTTCCCAACCAAATCTCCATCAGTGAGCAGTCAATAACTTCAATTTGATATGGCAGATAATGATGCAAATGCTCAAGTTCTGCTTAACACAACTAGCATTATTTTACTCTATAGTACACAAGAGAAATTCTTTCTAATCTCTGGTGTCACCCCGATGAGGATGGGAGAGAGAGAGAGAGAGAGAGAGAGAGAGAGAGTTAATGGACGAAAATGGTGTTGCGGCTAATTACCTTACTCTCGGAACGAAAACGAGAACAATTCTGATGTTTAATGAAAACTTTCTCTTTTTATTTTTTAAACAAAACAATGTTTACATAATTCTTACCCCTAGAAATCAGTATGAACAAAACGTATCTAAAGCATGCTACCATTTATATTTATATTACTTTTTTTTTAAGATTAGGTTTTAGCAATTCTTAGGTGCTCAATTACAAAGAGGAGGTTCATGGATGGAAAAAAAATTGTGTTCATCAAAGAGACTATAAAAATAAGGCAGACAACAGAAAGAAATCATTTTAAAAACATCCACATCTGTATCAAATTTGCCTGGAAGAGGACACAAGTATATCCTGAGCCTCTAGGCACAGTGATGAGGATGGTTAGAGATATAACAACTTGCAGAAGATAGCAGCATTTTGGGGACACCAAGTCAACAATTTGATGCCTATAATTAAATGCCACCTTCATGTCAACAATCTATTTGGAAGCCTGGGGTAGAAGAAAGCTTTTTCTTTCTTCTAACCACATAAAAGTGCCGGGACTTTGCAAGACTCTAGTGGCACTAAGTCTATGGTCAGATGAAACCAAAATAGAGCTTTTCGCAACTCACTCAAGGTGGGTTTGGCATAAAAAAGAAAGATGGTTATACATACACTATTAAGAAAGGTGAAGAATCTGTGTTTTTGTATGTTTGCATCTTCTCCAAAAAACGTTCTGAACCATGTTACATGGCATGGTGGATGCCTCTACGAAGAAGTTACAACCGGGTCATCCTTCAGCCGTACAAGGATCCAAATTTAACATGTCCTCCCACTCTCCTGACAATATTTCCGGACCCCACTTAAATTATATGGACTGAACTTAAGAGGAAAATCCAAAAGAGAGGACCTGGAGATGTTCTACATAGAGGAGTGGTCTAAGATTCCTTGCTCTGTATTGTGTAATCTCACAAGCATTACAGAAGAAGATTTAGTGCTGAAATATTGACAAACCTTATGAATGCAGGTATGCCAAAAATGTGGTACATGGTTTTATTAAAAACTGTCATAATTCTTCCAGCAGAGCGGGTGATTGAGCATGAACTGCTCATTTGTGGTCCAGCCACAACTTCTCCTGGGTCCAAGTCACGACTTTGACGGGCCAATCCAAAATTTCTTTTTGACTGTTCAAATGTGCAAAATTTTCTCCTTTGGATCATTGTCTTTCACTTTCAGCTCATATTCAGACTACCAGGTCTGTCCATGAATTCCACTCTACCATGTCCTGTTTTCTGGTAAAGTACCATTGGACAAGGTTTGGACAAGCCAAACATGAACCTTGTCTATATGATGTTCGAAATTTTTCCAGGTTGGAAAAAGGAAAAGAGAATTGCAGATTATTCTTGTATCTAGATGGCACTGGTCAAAAAAAAAATTGCCCAGGAACGTTTTGGAAACATGAATATTGACCTTACTTGAGGCAAAGTATCTCTGTACATCTTTGCACGTTTTTTGAACAAGGGTTCCCAAATGAGCTGTTGCTGAACGCTTGGAGAAATTTTGGCACCCTGTCCATTCCTGGGAAGATTCACCACTGTTACAAGCATTCATCATTTGAAGAAAATGTTATTTTTTACTGTGATTTGGTGGAGTCCCAAATCTTGGTAAACATTTCCAGACTGATGCACTTCAACATTTTTTTTTTGCCTTCGCTGGAATTTGCTTTGATCGTGGTATAATGCGCTTGTAGAAATGTGGTAATTAATTCACTCTGATGGTATGGTTCAACATGAGTCAGATTTCAGCTCAGCAGGGTCGGCTGCAGACTGACTGTGTTTAATTAGCTGAGCCCAGTAATTAATTAAATGTGGTCGACTCCATTTTCCATAACTAATAGGGAGCTGTAATGGACATGCCTGGAAGATAGTGCTAGTCTATGTTGCCCACACACAGTGGGGAGGGGGATAAAGAAATGGAAATTTCTTAAAGGACCACGGTTGAAGATCTATCAGCATTGTATCATACATTGGTAAGTGCACTGGATAAATTAGTTTGTTAATTAAGTTTAATAATGCCAGCCTTTTTCTTTTTTCTATATTGTTATGAAATGAATATGCAAGCAAGAAATGCCATGAAGAAGTTTAAAGCTTATTTATGTACGATTTTTCTCATTTAGTAGTACATATGAGTAGTTTTACCCCACAATATATATCTAAAAAACCACTTGAATAATAGGATGAAGGTACACTACATGGCCAAAAGTTTGTGGACACTTGACAAAAACACCCACATGTGCTGGATGAATATACCCTTCCAGATTTAGTTCCCCCTTTGCTGTTATAATACCCTTCTTCTGGGAAGGCTTTCCACTAGATTTTGGAGTGTTGCTTTGGGGCTCCTGGGACAATGATGTTGGGCAAGGAAGCCTTTGTCTCAGGCAGTATTCCAGTTAATCATTCTTTTTATTAGATACTCTATATGGCCATATGTTTGTGAACATGTAACCATCATACCCATATGTGGGCCATCCCAAAACTGTTGCTAAAAGGTTGGAAGCAAATGTCTTTGCATGCTGTTTCATTAATGTTTCCCCTCACTGAACTATGGGGCCTGAACCCACTTCTTCATGACAATGCCTCTGTACCCAAAAGCCAAAGACATGCCTTGCCAACATTGATGTGGAAGAACGTGAGCAGCCGGAGCCCTGACGTCAACCAAACTGAACACCTTTAAGATGACTTTGCACCACGCCTTCTCACTTGACATCGATGTCTGACTTCACTAATGCTCATATGACTGAATGGGCAAACCCCCACAGTCACGATCGAAAATCTGGGACAGACTTTCCGGCAGAATGGAGGCTGTGGAAGCAGCAAAGGGGGATCAACTCCATGGTAATGCCCATGGTTTTAGAATAGGCCCATATGTTAAATGATGGTCAGGTGTCTACATACTTTCGGCCATACTTTTGGGGCAAGAAAGTCATGTCCCCATTTGCTTGTTTGTTTCCGTTTGCTAACATGACTCACATCCATGGCTTTGAGATTGCATCAATGCAACAATGCCATTTGATTTGAAAATGCCTATAATCTACAATTGTGTTTAGTTTTCCAGCCACTAACATTTAGCAGTAGCCACATTTTTAAATGTCACACTTATTAATATTCCCAAAATTCCAGACAGACATTAAATTGACTACATGAAAAATATAAAACAAGCTGATATGTTTCCACCGAGACTTTTTAAAGTGTTCAACTGAGTAAGGCCCAGCCAGATGATAAGTTTTCCAAATGCTGATTAAAGTTCTCTTGGCTTTAACAGAGAATGTAGTTGTTAAAATTTTATGTTGTTTTAAGGAAGGTAAGGTCATTTTTTCACTAATTAAACGTTAGGACAATCCTAATATACTGGTTAATTAGCTGTCAGATAAGAACTAGTTGTGGAAATCCATAAGCATTGACCTAATGTGGACCATCTTTTGTAGACTGTCTACATTACTACATTACTACTGTCTACATTAAAGGAAGGTGGCTCTGAGCTAGTAAATACATTTTTTTGGTTCAAATCCAAATGGCCATTTAAAACAAAAAAAGACTATTAATCTTAACTGATTCATTTTATGCCGGATAAAAGCATATGCCAAATAAGAAGCACAGAATTTTTAATAGTTTAATACAAAAAAAAGGTATTACTTCCATCCATCCATTGTCTATACCCGCTTTATTCCTAATTAGGGTCATGGGGGTCTGCTGGAGCCTATCCCAGCACACATTGGGTAAAAGGCAGGGGTACACCCTGGACAGGTCGCCAGTCCATCGCAGGCCCACATATAGACAGACAACCACACACACTCTCACTCACTATGGGCAATTTAGAATTACCAATCAACCTAATGTACATGTTTTTGGACTGTGGGAGGAAACCAGAGTACCCGGAGTAAACCCACGCAGGCACGGGAAGAACATGCAAACTCCACACAGAAAGGCCGCTGCCTGTTCGAACCCAGGATTCGAACCCAGGACCTTCTTCCTGTGAGGCAACAGTGCCTAAGCCACACGGATCAGGCATAACATTATGACCAATGAGAGGTGCCATGAATAACACTTATTACCTCCTCATCATGGCAGCTGTTAGTGGGTGGGATATATTAGGCAGCAAGTGAACATTTTGTCCTCAAAGTTGATGTGTTAGAAGCAGGAAAAATGGGCAAGTGTAAGGATTTGAGCGAGTTTGACGAAGGGCCAAATTGTGATGGCTAGACGACTGGATCAGAGCATCTCCAAAACTGCAGCTCTTGTGGGGTGTTCCCGGTCTGCAGTGGTCAGTATCTATCAAAAGTGGTCCAATGAAGGAACAGTGGTGAACCGGAGACAGGGTCATGGGCGGCCAAGGCTCATTGATGCACGTGGGAAGTGAAGGCTGGCCCGTGTGATCCGATCCAACAGATGAGCTACTGTTGCTCAAATTGCTGAAGAAGTTAATGCTGGTTCTGATAGAAAGGTGTCAGAATACACAGTGCATGACGGGTCAGGCAGATCAACACAATATTAGGCAATGTTATGCCTGATCAGTGTACACTCACTTTATCGTGTACAGCATAATGGCGTTGTAGAATGCACACGGTTTATTATTCAGTTACAGAGAGGGCGTTACTGAAATTCTGTTGTATATTACAACAAAATGTGCAACATGTGGCATTCTTGGCCTCCTTCATATGTGAGATTTTGACTAACGTTTTACTATTAATTAGATGGTTATATAACTATATCCATCACTAGCCCCACCCCACAACCCCCCATTTTCACAGATTATACAGGTTATGGGAAACAGACACAGGTACTCAAATAATTCTCTCATGTAAATCTATTTAAGATTTTAATAGTAAGATTTTAATAATGGGATAGTTAATCTCATTAATTATAGAAAGCAATAACACTTAAAAAATAACACATGTTGTGTTTAGACTGGAAACGTTGACCTCACCTCAACTCAAGAAAAAAAGCAAATAAGACTTGACTAAGTCCATTGAGCAGATGGAGCCCAAAGCTTCAAGGAAAATTTCCAGCACAGCAAAGATGCAGCACTTAAAATATTCATAAAGCACGAAGACGCAAATACTGAAAAACTTCATAAGAAGCTTAGTAATGCTTTTTCCCTTATTAGTAAATAGTTAAAGGAATTCTAAGCGTAAAATACTGAATACTGTACCGCCATCAAAATCTGACTGTGACCCCTAGCTTTCAAAAATAACTTTTGCTGTCTTTTAAGCTGGAATCCTTGGCCTTGGCCTCACCTCAACTCAAGAAATGCAGATAAGACTTGACTGAGGTCATTGAACAGATGGGACCCAAAGTTTCCAGGATCATTTCCACAGCAAAGAGGCTGAGCTTAAAATCTTCATACAGGACTGCTGGGAAGTAAAAAGTAAAAAAAACCCCCAAAAAAACAGTGAGGCCTGCTTTTAAGACAAATATCCGAAGATATTTCCCATATTTCCCATAGTTCAAGCTGACTGGATTCTCTATTTCATCTCTGTCAAGCTTCTGCACAACACCTCGTAAGAAGAAAACAGGTATGATACAATTTTCTATGTTCCACTGAACATAAGAATAAACTAAAAATAATTAAGGTACTTGAGAAATCTGATAATTAGAAATGAAAGAAAACCAAAGGGAACAGTTCTATGATTGTTATTAGGACAGAGGACTAACTAAATTGGTTATGATGAATAACTTTCTACATTTAAAATAAAATTCTTATCAGGGGCGAATCCATAGACTGTAGTATCTACTAAAGCTAAAAATTCCAAATAAAATCAAAATGTATTAAGTAACAATGTGAATATTAATTAAACAATTAAACATAAACTGACATACTTGGAGTTAATTTATACAAATGTTGACAGATTTTTATTCAGGTTATTGATTTTAGTTGGGTAGTGTCCACTAGGCTTTACTAGACATCAGACTTATAAGAGACAGAAACCTCTTTTCCCACCAACTGTACATTTCTTTAACATATAAGGTAAAATGCCTCACAGACACTTATATTTTCAGTTTATAATTGCTTATGTAGTAAAGACAGAAAGAGATAAAACTACTGTAACACTGGCCTCGATTTTGCAGTTTTTACTAAGGAATTAACCACACTGCAATTCCGATACTTTTGGACATGACAGAACACTAGCAATTCATCAGATCAGAAAATGGATTCATGACCTCGGACCGAACTCTCGACATTTTATAGCTAAACTGCAACTTCCACGCAATTGTGAACGCACTAACTCGAGTCATCGAGTTCAGCTACCAGAACTACAGAATAAAAACAGCTGTGACAATGGCTCCCGGGCTTGGAAGAGAAATAGAAGATAAATTCTATGCAGTTATGGCAGTGAATAGGATTAGAGTAATCTCTTGGTAACCTTTTGTTCTTATTCCTCTTCCAAACAGATAACGGGAAACAAATCCGACAATGGGTATTCCAAGTAAATGGTCAATATTTTCACTGATTTTGCTCAAAGCGTTCTGTCAAGATTATGAAACCAGTTATACAGACTATGACACAGAAGAAGAACCCTGGCCAGTGATTCCTTCACTTCTTCTGCCTGAAGAAACCGACTCTTCCTTATTACCCTCAAATGAATGTGCCAAGGAATGTTACTGCCCCGACTCTTATCCCTTTGCGATGTACTGTGACAATCTTGAACTCAAAGTAATCCCTGATGTCCCGAGCCACATCCGGCACTTATACATTCAGTACAACAAAATCGAGACCATTACGGCAAAACCTTTCACGAATGCTACATCTCTGAGAGAAATCAACCTCAGCCACAATAACCTGCGAAAAGTAGGAAAGGAGGCCTTCAGTAAGCTTCAACACCTTACACAGCTTCACCTTGAGCACAACAATCTAGACGAAATTCCACCTTCGTTGCCCCAAACTCTTCAGATACTCCACCTGGGTTTCAACAAAATCTCAAAGATACCATCCAACACTATACAAGACCTAATAAACATCACAGTGCTTGATCTGTGTAGCAACAGACTTACCGATGAAGGTATTAAAGGAAAGGTCCTGTCTAGCTTTAAGAGTCTCATGCAAATCAACATGTGCAATAACAAACTCAAGACTATGCCCTCTGATCTCCCAGCATCGCTGGTACAGCTGTTGCTGGAGAAAAACTCCATCACATCTATACCAGAGGGATACTTTAGAAAGACCCCAAACATCATGTCTCTTCGGGTGTCCCATAACAGAATTAAAACGATTCCTTACAAAGCCTTTAACCTGTCACATCTCATGGAACTCGACCTGGGTTATAACCAACTCTCCCAAACGTTTTTTGTTCCCAAGAACTTGGAGCATCTGCATCTCAACCACAATGACTACAAAGGTAAGCCTATATGTTTAAGCAAACATGGCGTTTTATTGAAAGATCGATTTGATACTGTTTAAAGTGCTGTTTTTGTGTGGTGTCTAGGTAGATACAGTTAGAGTAGCTTAAAAAAGTCAAATTACACACCAGAACAATTAGATAAACCAGTAACCTGAAAATATGGGATGGGAATAGTTCTCTGATAGTTATTAGAACAGAGGGCAAACTAAATTGGTTAGGAAGAATAACTTTCTACATTTAAAATAAAATTTCACGAGGTCTTATCAGGGACCATAGACTACAGTATCTACTAAAGCTGAACCTAAAAATTCCAAATAAAATCAAATAACAATGCAAACATAGCGTTTTATTGAAAGATCAATTTTATACTGTACTGTTTTTACAGTCAATACAGTCAAGGTAGCTTAAAAAGGCCAAATTACACAGCAGAATAATTAGGAAATCCAGTAACCTATTGTGGGGAAAATATGTATGTATAGTTTTGATTTCCTTGAAACAACTAGTCCTAATCTAACTATCTAACAAGAAGACAGATGTTCCTGAAAGACAATACAACATAGCCTCCTCCTCCTAACCTCCTATTACAAATCACATTGTAAATTAATGGTGGAGTCTGGAAATTGTGGATCCATAAGAAGGATTCTCGTAACCTTGAGGAACTGAAGATGTTTTGGCATGAGGGAATCACAATGCTAATTACTTTTTTTCTAACCAAATAACTTCATAAACAACAGCAAAAACTAATTTTGAAATACTTCTTTCCTATCGATTAAAAGTAATGTATGTATATTAAGAAAGAAAGAAATGGTCCAAATATATATTTCCTCTAAATGTGTATACCGGACTGATGTATCTAACAGCCGCTTTTCTAATTACAGAACTTAACATCACTCTAATGTGCCCAACGGTGGATCCTGACAGTCCCAATATGCTAACCTACATTCGCATTGATAACAATAAGCTGAGAGGACCTGTGGACTACTACGTCTATGTTTGTTTCCCAAGAATGAGGATGATTCATTATGGTGAACAACAGACAGGAAGCTAGTATAAACCAATAAAACAACACGACAACCATTGACGGGGTATAAAATTTCAACCACCAAATAAATTAGCCTTTGTGCTTTTGGTTAAAGACGGGACATTTTGCATTATGACGCATAACAACCAAAAATAGTGGATACAGTAATACTGAAAAGGAACTGGGAGGCGGGTGAAGGGGTATGGAGGCCCTCACTAACGTTTCTGGATACGAATTTTATCGTCTTTGACTTGATAATCATAAACCAAGACACAAACATGCATCAACTACCAATGCTAGCTATCTTTTACATCCTTACAAATGGACTTCTTTGCATGTGCATGCACAGTTTAGCATTTTTTAGCAAGTTCATATTAGTGGAAATCTTTGCATATAAACAAAGTCCGGCTGCATTATTTCGGTGGAAAATGTGAACTAATAAATATGAGTTATGAATATTCCATAGAATGTCTCATGATATTATTTCGATTGGGAGGAAAACATTGTTTGATTTCAAATGAAAAACAGCATCACTTCTGGAAAGCTGCTTTAGATGAGGGCATTTTATATGATGCATCATTTCACTCTAAATCTGTTTGAAAGCTGACTGGCCCTAAAAACAAAGTCAACACCGAAAGTATTTAAAAGACAAGGCCAAATATTTTGTTGTTTTTTTCTATACATGGAAGACATTTGGGTTCGAGATCAGATGCTGATTTATGAGAAAAGGAGATCAAGATTTTAGCTTTCACTTCCTGATATTTATCTAGAAAGGTTATTTAACCAATTTTTGTTGAGCAACATTACTGGAATGGATAGACTTAAAGCAAATAACACTTAACATGCAGTTATCTTTTGTAAATACTTGTTAAAGAGTATTATATAGCATATTATAGTATACTACAATACGATCAATGTAATAACTGTGCAGTAAAAGTCTATATTAGCATTTGCCTAAATACATCATTTATCCTCCTTTTTGTTTATTATCGCCACACGTACACTACCGCTCCAAAGTTTGGGATCACTTGCATATTCCAGCTTGATTTCAGCTACGGAGAAAGACTCCATCAAGCCAATCCATCTTGTGGGAGATGCTCCAAGAAGCATGGGGTGAAATCTCATCAGTTTATCTTGGAAAAACTGACAGCTAGAATGCCCAGGCTGTAATTGCTGCAAAAGGTGTACAGCAGAATTCTTTTCTTCGCATATCCTAGCTGAGAAATTAGGGGTCAGAGCGCAGGGGCAGCTATGATACAGTGCCCCTGGAACACGGAGGGTTAAGGGTTCGTGCTCAGGAGCCCAGAAGCGGTAGCTTGGCAGTGCTGGGGCTTGAACCCCCTACCTTCCAATCAGCCACCATTTCCCTTTATATCACAGCATCATCCCTGTATTAAAAGCTAGCAATGATGCTAGACGTCCCACTAAGCTGCAATATGAGACATATCCCGATACAGATGCTACAAATAATATCCATAAAAATATATTTCACATAGACAACAAATTGAACCACTGAAAATTCAACATACTGTATTGTAAGAAAAGCATTATCGTTAAGCACTATTGTTATTATATTCTGATCATTTTTCAGTGTCATAAATACATTTCATGGCAAAATACATTTCTAATAATAGAAATATGATCTAATATGACCAAAGTTCCACATGGAACAATAAAAAACAAGGCTGCAGAGTTCCATACATGTGCCATAATGCATCCTTCTGATTATCTTTTTGGACTATTAAATTAAAGCTTGCGCCAAAGGTTCGAACTCACAAACTGTGTGTGCTGTATGCTACTTCCTCTGGTGCTGCTGGCTCGAGCATATGAAGAGCTATCCCGAATGAATATTAAATGGAAATATTGCAAGGCTTGGAAAGAAAATCAAATTCGTCTTGGGAGTATTTTGTATTGCAATATTCAGGACGATGATTTTCTGTCTCGTGTCTAATAACACTATTACAATAGTTTCTTCTAAAATAAATAAAATATATACAACCTGACTATTAATATCATCAGCCAAAATTTGAATACTTACAACTGCTTTAAATTTGAGAGCCTGACAACAGCTTCCAATAATAAAGCTTCATTAGCTTCATTTTTAAGTAATACAAAAAGCATGTGCTCGAAAAACCCACGGAGCAAAAATCATGAGTGAACTATAAGAACGTTTACGTGACAAGACAACATTTTTGAATAATACTGAACTTGTAATAAAACAATAACAAGCTAAATAAAAAGCTGTGGTATAAGACTATACTATCAATTTATTCATAATCCCTGGTAAACCAATATTCGTGTCTGGGAAGTCTCCAGAGTCTCTTAAATAGAATACCAGCCCAGAAAAAGGCTAAGGAGCATATCTAAAACTAATCAAACTTTAATGAGCCTTGGTGTATGATTGCTGGCTCTACTGACAATAAGATAGATACTTTTTAGGCCCAAGAGGTCGATTTAGATCAGCATGGTAAACAAACAGCAAAATACAATGGATATACACCGATCAGGCATAACATTATGAGCACTTACAGGTGAGGAGATAATCAGTGTTGTTCACTTCATCATGGCACCTGTTAGTGGGTGGGATATATTAGGCAGCAAGTGAACATTATGTCCTCAAAGTTGATGTGTTAGAAGCAGGAAAAATGGGCAAGCGTAAGGATTTGAGCGAGTTTGACGAAGGGCCAGACGACTGGATAAGAGAGTCTTCCAAAACTGCAGCTCTTGTGGGGTGTTCCCGGTCTGCAGTGGTCACTATCTATCAAAAGTATCCTTTAAGTCCTGTAAGTTGTGAATGAGAGGATCTGCTGCTATCATTTTGGTCCCAGATACCACAGCACACCTCCAGGGATCTAGTGGAGTCCATGCCTCGACAGGTCAGGGCTGTTTTGGCAGCAAAAGGGGGGCCAACACAATATTAGGCAGGTGGTCATAATGTTATGCCTGGTTGGTGTATATCCCTGTCAACGAAGTCTACACACTCCTATTAAAATGGCAGGTTTTTATGTAAATCAAACAAACAAACAAACAAATAAAAAGATGAAAATGTACTAACTACAATAGCCTGGTTACATAAGCACACACTTTTATAACTGAAGATGTAACTGTGCTCAGAATGAACCAATCACATTCAATCTCATCTTTAGAAGTAACATGCACTACAAACGAACTGAAACTAAGATTACACAATATGCACAAAACATCCCACTCTCATTATATTGCTACTAAGACAAATACTATTGTATTGTACTGCTTGATGCAACTCCATGCATATGTGTCTTGAAGCGAATAACAAAGTAGGCTATTAATAATAAAATCCAGCTTATACTAAGCAAGGTTTAATACACATTTAATCAAACCAATACAACTTCCTTTGAAAACGTAGCTGCCGCTGTATCTCTACAAGACTACAAAACCCTTGGCTTTGTTCGGCAGTGAGGAGGAACTGGAAAATGCCCCCCCCCTAAATAATTAAGGCCTGGTGTAAGAAAGCAGTTCAGCTGTACGCTAGAAATGCTTGATGTTTTGTTCATGCTGAGATTTTCCTCTTTTCCTCTCGCTAACGGTTGTAAAGATTGATTATATGATTAACTATATCCATCCTGGCAGCTGAAATCCGTCTGGTCATATTCTTCTGACCTCTTGAGGTGTTTTCACCCCTTTTCCCCCCCACAGTTCCCTGTAAAGACTTTGTTTGTGTGTGATAATCCCAGAGATCGGAAATCTTCAAACATGCATATCGTGGTTAAAGAGACATTTTCTTCATTCTAATGTTCGATGTGAACACTGAGTGAAGCTTTTGACCTGCATGATCTGAATACAACTGCACTGCTGCTATACGATTGGCTCAACAGACAACGGCATGACTGTGCATGTTCTACACATGTTCCTAATAAAGTGCTCGCTGAGAGCGTGTGTCAGGGTTAAAGTGGACTACACTAGCGGTGATCGCTTAAAAAGCTGGACCGACCAAAATACCTGGATAATCTGACTTACAGCATGTAAGAAGGAATGTTAATAACGCTATGTTCCTCTGTGCAGATAGAATTTCTGGAGTATTATGATTAAAAACACTCAACATTTTTGATGTTTTGAAGCCCTGATATTTCAAAGTTTATGTTTGTATGCAGCTCCTTTACTATCTAACCACACTGACTGAAAACACACTGCAGAAAATTAGCACTGTACAGGCATTTTCCAGCACTTGGCACGCTTCCTGGTATAGTAAATTTTTACAAGTCCTTATAATTGCTAACACACCTGTACCAGAGCTCGGTTTCAGTCCACTTGTTTCCATCCCTTCAATGTTTATTTCTAGGGGCCCTTCTCCTCTTGTCCCGAGGTACACAGAGGGGTATTAAAGTCATGTGTTCTCTATTAACCATGTTTCGTTTAAATGTCCCTTTATTAAAACGCACTATTCCCTCGTTCGACTCTTTTGCAAAAGGTGACAGATTAATAATAACCTACCCGCTTTCTGCGGGACAGACGGCGATGATGAAGGCATAGAAAATCGGCTGCTTCTCATTCTCACCCTGCACAGGGCAAATGTGTGTCCGTGAAAAAACCTGTGCGCTATATATTTAATAAAGGGAAATAAACCAAAGACTTCCTATTTAAAAATAATAATAATAATCCACCATGAGATTAGTGAGAGACTGCACTACAGAAGTGACTAGACATTTTATTGCCTTTTGGGGTGATTAAAACAGAGAACAGCCCACAAACAAGGCTAACCCCAACCCCAAAGCCCCCCCCCTTCCAACCCCCCCCCCCGAGACGCAGTAATTCGGAGCAGACGGAACGGAAAGGGTTAAAGTCTGCTCCATAAACTCTTGCTTAAGAATCCCTTGGCAGCTCCACATGTAGCTTTAAATACTGATTTGACAGATCACGTTTTACTCTCAGGCACTGAGAAAATAGCCAACCGCCGCCTGTGCTGCTGTGTAACGCCTGTATCAGAGCAACAAGTACATCCCGGAGCCTGCACACATACGATGGGGACCAGACCAGGAACGTTTATTTGTACCTTTATTTTGGCATCATGGGTGATCTTAATCTCAGGCTTAGAGGAACAACTACACTCAGTGCAGGTTCCAATAAAATTTGAAGAGCCTGATTCAGACAAATGGATGGAAAAGGTAATTTTGTAGATTTTTGCTGATTATTGTGCTGTTTGCATGTTTGCACTTTCTAACTACAAAGATTTATGAGGGTTTTATTGCTAAATATTAATCTATTAGCTAACATGCATTATTTATTGTATGAAGTTTTAAGCGATGTATCTGAAGCTGTGTTTTACTTTTGACACTCATTACCAGTTATTTCTGTTCACACATACAAGAAATGTTTGCAATGTTATACGTTTTTTCGGCATCGGCTACATGTTTTCCACTCAGCCTTTCGAAATATGTGCATTTTTACCAAAAGAAGTGTGTGTTTAAACGGAATACAATCGTTTACAGTGCTGCATGCCACATCTGTAAAACTGTTTACTTTCTGCTGCACACTGAAATTACTTCCTTGAGTCAGGAGTTTTGAAGCCAGACTGTGTATTGCGTTAAAATAAACACTATTGATTGAGAACAGGCTCTAATCTGAATTCAGTTCCAACTAAGAGATCCAGCAGTTGGCTGTGTGCTAGGTGGATTAAATGTGATTACTCAGCACTATAACACCAAGTTTCCTCAGGCTAAAAGCTCTCCCACCCACCTAGTGGCTCCATGTGAACCCAGGGGTTAGGGCTCAGAGCAGTAACACACCTGTCTCTTCGAGTCTTCCAAGTCCTGACAGGCTATAAAATCCAGGTTGAGTGCCAAGGCAAGCTGGAAAACCATTTATGAAAGGGCTGTTCCATAAAAAAAAACTGATGCTATTAAATCAGAAGGCCAACAATGTGCTACATATTCTTAAATACAACAATACAATCCTTTTTTTTTTATTTGCCAGGGAGATGCTGAGACTTTCATGCCTGCTGATGATCCAAATGACGCTAGAGAAATCCAGCCTGAAGCGGACCCCTCTGGTAGTCATATCTCCTTCTGTATAAAAATACTGCTTCATGTCTATTGTGTTTCAGTGTCCTAGACATATCATGTCTTTAAGATTGGAATGAGCATGTGATCCTGTTTCATGTGTAAAGTCCTTGTTTCATCATGTTCCAGACCTTCCGACATGTTTGCTGTGCGTGTGTCTGACGGGATCTGTGTACTGTGAGGAGGTTGACCCCGATATGACATCGGTGCCAGCTCTACCGAAAGAGACGGCCTATCTCTACGCTCGTTACAATAAGATAAAAAAGATTACTGCGAAAGACTTTGGAGATATCGGTGCGTTCTCCCTTTGTGTATGCAAGCGTTTTTTCTTTTCGTTTTTTTATCTACAGGAACTGTGACTATGGGGATATAAATCAGAGGGAGAAAAAGGAAGAATCTGACTTTCACCATACTATATATATATATTATACTATATCACAGAACCAGGTGTCTTATACCATTGGGATTTCTGATGTGATAAAAGATCAAACTGTGGAGCAATGGAAGAAATATGTTAGGGAAAAATAACATGTGTTTATCTACTTGGTCTGTAGGATGTCCTGTTGGTTCCATCAATCCATCACAGCACAGTTATTAGTATCATTTTAGTTTTATTCCAGTAACCCTTGCTCAATTATACATTCAATACATTTGCTTATTTTTCCAGTTACACTAAAAAGAATAGATCTGACTGGAAACTTAATTTCGGAGATTGAGGACGGGGCCTTCATGAGGCTGACGTTGTTGGAGGAACTCTCCCTCGCTGAGAACCGGCTCGTGAAGCTGCCAATGTTACCACCCAAGCTCATAAGCTTTAGCGCCAATCACAACCGTCTCAAGACCAAAGGAGTAAAAGCCAATGCTTTCAAGGTACAGAGCCATGAGTTGTGTAATTCCTAACACCGTTCCAGTGCTGCCTCTTGAAGACGTAGACGTGTGACATCTGTTTGAAACACTGGGCATTGAAAACAACTTGCTGAACAGTCAAGTCTGTGTTCATCTGCTGTAAATACATTACTGTTCTTAATGAGACTGGGGGGGGGGAAGGAGCCAGGGACATTCTGAAGTTTTTAAAGACAGACTATTTTAAGTCCAGTTCTGAAACCTAAAAAACCTGAGCAATTGTTTGTGTTGCATATTCCCTACAGAAATTAATCAAGCTCAGAAATTTATACCTTGCCCACAACGAGTTGGAGGCGGTTCCAATCATTCCAGAGAGCGTGCGCATGTTTCATATTCAGGTAAACCTTTCTGTAATGGTGCCACGAGTAAAAAAAAAAAAAAAAAAATGCATAAAAATCACTTTCTTGTACAGCTCTAGTTAATAGATCCATGTAAGATGCTGCATACAATGCCTATTCTGGTTGTCTTTCGTCTAGAACAACAACATTACATCCGTTACTGCCGACACCTTCTGCAGAAGCAATGACACCTACTACATCCGGCCCAATATTAATGAGATCAGGATGGACGGAAACCCGGTGATCCTTGCCAAGGACCCTAACATCTTCATCTGTCTGCAGATCTTGCCGATTGGACGGTACCAATGAAAAAAAAAAATGAAATGACACCCAAATGAAACAAACACAGATCTTTGAGAGTGCCTCAAACTATGGACTGAAAGGTGTTTTCATGTCCAGTTTGCCACCTTGCAAAAGCAGGGTATGTGAATTGTTGATTACTCTGTTATGTAAGTACTGAAATTCCCTTTTGGCTTAAAGATAATAGTTAAAATGTAATATATATATATATATAACAATTTGTTAAAAGCTGCATAGTAATTTATGGCTTCCATAAAAATGGACATTTGCAGCATTTCAAAATTGCTTTTGATTGCAAACTTGCAATGTGAACTGCTTTCACTCCTACTGTTTAAGAAGTCTGCGACGTTAATTAGGTTCAGCATTCATTCCGTACGGACGTGCGTCTACAATGATGTAGTCACTCTATCTTGATAGAACTGAACTATTTATGTGATTGCTACCTATGTGAGAATCATCAAGTAGGCTGTACAGTTATATATGATGTTGAAATATTACGCTATATGTTTTCCGTAGTTATTTTAATAAATCTTTCTCTAATTTTTTTATTTTTATTTTTATTTTTTTAAATCCTATGCCTCCAAGCCATCTTGGCATCACCCATTTTTGCACAAATGCTTTCCATGGGACAGAGAAAACCCAGCTCAAGTAATCATATAAACTGTAAAAGCAAACTGAGGTTGAGCACACAAAAGAGATCTGGAAAATGCGGGTTAACATTATTCCATTCTGCCGGCCAATTTGGCAGCCGTCGTAACACTATGCTCCAAGTAAATAATGGAATGGTTTCCATATTGCTTCTGCAACTTCGCTTCCAATTTTTCATTGCCATCATGTCATGGAATTTTATTCCTATTTTGACATAAACCATACCCTTTAGCAATCTTTTGAAGCATTAAGAAGGCAGGATGAAATAGCCATTAAGCCTGGCAGAAGTTCGTAAAAAATTAGCAATATGATAAACTGTCCGAGAGAGAAAAAGTATATAGGAAAGCCTCGCAAGGGGGGGGGAGATTAATGCTAAGCTGTTCTCCATATTCCAGAGAAATACTCGGTGTGCTCGTCTTAAATGATCATTATTCATCCCGGTTGCAAAACAGAACTGGGTTGAGCAAACCCCTGAAGGAACTTCACTGAGTGGGGATCCAAACATGATCAGATGCTAGCATTTCAAAACAGAGCTAAACAGATTTAATATAGTGTTTGTACTCTACAGAATACAGAGATACCAAAAGCAAGCTGGAGAATCTCAAAAATATAATATTGCCTTAAACTGTGTACTTATAGTCTGTGTGAGTATAGAATTTTATATTAAATGTATACAGAAAAAGAGGGTTATATTTTCGAAAAAGTTCCATTTAACATTGTGTTAAGAATCTTTTACTATAAGGTAAGATATAAGTTGATAACTGTAAATGTCCCTTTTCAGATATTTACTGAAATATTTTATCTGGCAAATCAGAGCTTCAACAAATAAAACCGGATTCACAAATGATTTGCATTCAAATTTCTGTCATTTGAACCAACTTCATGGATTTCCATACATTTCAGGATATTTAATAGTACTGCATGGGGCTTAGGGAATAATGCACATGACCAGTTAATATAACAGACTGTTCTATTTGCTGTTATACTCTGTCCCTCATCACTTGGTCAGCTAGACTCCTGCAACAGACAATATAATGACAACTTCATTGAAACAATGGTGATCTATACAACAGCCAACCTCCTAACAGGCAGTGTGACGTGTCAGTGAAATAGACTTTATTATAACAGACTTCATTGTAATGGTATAAATGGTAAGATGTTTTGTATAAACTGATATTTAACTGCAATCTGCAGGACAGCATCTGTATGAACTTGTTTAAAAAAATTTTTCCAAGCCTTGTTGTCATTCATAACGAACCTATGATAATAATAACAATAATAATAATAATAATAATAATAATAATAATAATAATAATAATAATAATAATAATAATAATAATGAAACATATTTACTGTTGGTCAACTGATTTATTTATAGAAATTTATACATCAATACAGTATAAAAATTGAAGATTTAATTTTAAGCTTTTATTCCTGACTGATCTTTGTATCCTGACCATTCATATTGGATACCAGCCATGTTAATTTTCATATGCACCATAAAATCCTTAATGTATTTGGGTATTCATCTATATATCTGGCTGCAGGGCCAAAGTATCGATGTATTGGGAACTTACTAGTTGCTTTCTCAAAATTGACTAAAGTAAATTTGTTGGACTGGCTGGTCGACCATTATATGTGAACAAATGCATTACAAACGGACCAACACAAAATGTATGCCATACACATCGCTGTACTATTTACTTTAAGTTGTAGCATGGCAAAAAAATTGACTTATGTATGTAAATATACTCAAAATAATCTCTCGCCTCACACATATTGGATGAACCACACTGGCTGAAGAGCAACAGCAATTCTTTGGAGAAGATTATGCTCCTGGTGTGAAGCTCTGTACACCCCTATTACTACCACCTTAGGGTTAAATAAGTGAGAAAGCACTGATGTTCCGGCCCATTTGCTTTCTACCCCCCTCTTCCGTCCCCCACCACAATCTACAAGCTCAGAGAATGGGTCTGGAAAAGCTCAGGAATGTACAAAAAGATATGGTCACGTGACCATTCCCAAGATTACCCCAGTGCCCCATGCAGACTGTAGCACAGACAAACACAAGTCCTGTTATTTGCATTAGCCACATCAGGGACCGTCTTTAAAAATTCTTGAACAAAACCAAAGTTGCCTTGGGGAAAACAAAATATGTTGTGAATGTTTTCTGGAAATAATGCTGTACTTTCATCTCCCACATATAACTGCCTGTCTTCTTGTGCACTCCAAGAAAGACAGTACGGTCCAGACAAAACAAAAAATCGCTCAAAAAAAATAATAAATTCTGGACTACAGCTCACTGGATCTCTGTTTGTGTTTCAGGCTAGAAAAAAAAACTCAGCTTAAACTTTATAGCAAATCCTCAAACATTTTTAATAATCTCATAAAGACAAATAGTGGATGAGGATGTGAACTATGTTTAAGCTTTCTCAATGGCCACTAACATGCAGAAGGTATCAGTGTTGTAAGCTTTAGTTATGCACTTAAATGTACAGTATTCTATTTTAAATCCCTAATTGTAAAGTGACTGACATTTGCGAATATAACTTCAGGCTCAGTGATCCTGTTTCTTTATATATATCCTGTCAAGATACTGAATTTCTGTCTTTATCCTTTAACTAAAAGATATAGGTAAGAAAGGCATCGATGCAGCTGTCTTACATTTACATTTCTGGCATTTGGCAGATGCCCTTATCCAGAGCGACTCAGATACAACTGAGCGATTGGGGGTTAAGGGCCTAGTTCAAGGGCCCACCAGTGGCAGCTTGGTGGACCGGGGATGCAAGTGGTGTCCACTTCCAACTTGTCTTGTTTCAGACACAGGTCTAGTAAGAAACATGCTGGCCAGCTACTGTATTCATTCATTTTCTGCCACGTGACTATGACATTAACCATTCGCCCTCAAATCAGCTGACTAATAAAAACTCACCATAGTATTTAATACTCAGTACACCATCAGCCAAACATTCCTACTTTTAAAAACTGTCATATCTGCTGTACATATTTAAGTTGTCTTTGTCACATATACATTACTGCACAGTGAAATTCGTTTTTTTACATATTCCATCCTTGGGGGTTGGGGTCAGGGACCATGATACAGCACCCCTGGAGCAGGGCAGATTAGGAGCCTTGCTCAAGGGCCCAATGGTGGCAGCTTGGCGGTGCTGGGGCTTGAACCCCAATCTTCCGGTCAATGACCCAGAGCCTTAACCATTTGAGCTATATTCCCTAATACACAAGCACTACAGTGGACAATTTACCACTACTGGTGAATCAACTGACCCAAAATTCATTCTGCATGTGATTAAGATGGCATATGGAGGTTTTTCCATATAAAGTTTAACATAAACTACAAATAGGATTAGATAAAATTGTGTGAAATTTAGAGGACATACAGAGGGCATGCAAAATTTTGTGCAGACGGCTTAAATATTCACGCTGCTGCAAAAAAATATCTCCAGTCTTATCCTGTCACCTTTAGCGCTAGGCACCTTGCTTGAATAGGCCAAAATTCTGCAGCTGGATTGTTCATTTAAGACCCTGGATATTAAAACACTCATATCAATTACTCAAAGTAAAACACTACATCCAGAAAAACTTCCATTTTACAATTGATTCCAGCTAGAGAAGACTACTGCCACCAAGTCTAAAAGCCACATCATCATTTGGAACATAAAATATATAGCATTGCATTTCCATAAATGTTATAAACAAAGTTAAGACCCGAGACAACTTTCTTTTTCTGTGATTCAGTAGTGAAGTCAAGTGGAAAATTTAGAGGCTCCACATTTATGCCTCAATAACTGTTCATAATAAATGTTCATACATTAAACATGGTACCAAACAAGGCCAAGACTCATTTGTGCGAACAATCACACTTCTGATTCGAAGACTTTTTAACAGTGCTATGAGAGAACAAGCAGAAGAACTGTGTTACAGCTAGGAATGTACAAAAATAAATATTTTATAATATAAGAATGAATTGTCTGAAAGACTAATCGAATGATGAATGAAGACAATAAATACTATGAAAGCACTCCTGGGTAGTACACAGAAGTCAAAGTTTCTATACAGTATACACCGACCAGGCATAGCATTATGACCACATGACTAATATTGTGGTGGTCCGTCTTTTGCTGCCAAAACAGCTCTGACCCATCATGCACTGTGTATTCTGACACATTTCTATCAGAACCAGCATTAACTTCTTCAGCAATTTGAGCAACAGTAGCTCGTCTGTTGGATCGGATCACACGGGCCAGCCTTCTCTCCCCACGTGCATCAATGAGCCTTGGCCACCCATGACCCTGACGCAGGTTCACCACTGTTCCTTCCTTGGACCACTTTTGATAGATACAGACCACTGCAGACCAGGAACACCCCACAAGAGCTGCAGTTTTGGAGATGCTCTGATCCAGTCGTCTAGCCATCACAATTTGGCCCTTCATCAAACTCACTCACATCCTTACGCTTGCCATTTTTCCTGCTTCTAACACATCAACTTTGAGGACAAAATGTTCACTTGCTGTCTAATATATCCCACCCACTAACAGGTGCCATGATGAGGAGATAATCAGTGTTATTCAGTTCACCTCTCAGTGCTCATAATGTTATGCCTGATTGGTGTAGGCATGTTGTTGGCAGTGGTGGTAGAAATGAACATCATAACGAATATTGTTTAGAAGAATAAATAGACCACCATATACTGCATAGGAATGTCAGTGTCACAGAGTGCAGCATAGCTGACCACCACTGTGATTGAGACATGGATGTCCAAAGTCCGGCTCCAGGGCCAAATACCGCTTCTGGACACATGTTAACTAGCCCAATGTATGATAGGTGGCCCGCTGGCTAACAAATAATTTTTCCTTTATATATATATATATACACATACACATAATATTAGGGTAATATTCCCTTTATGTTTAATGTTTTCTTTTCCCTGTTTAGACAATTGTAATTGTATTTACAGCATTAAAATTAGGCAGTTCCTAATGAGAATAATAATCCATTGACTGACTTTTACACCTCTGTCTGCATGGCCTGAACAGGCACTATTCTAATTTTCTCTATGATGCTAATATGGGTTGAATTATCACCATTTTCATTTGCTTCACAATGGCTGCATGGGTTGAATTAGCATTCTTTTGTTCTAAGCTGTGGTTGGCCATGAGGCCTGGCTTTGGTGAGATTTGGAATGGAAATGAACAGAACTTGTCAGTCCAGAGCTGTAATACATTCCACCAGAGCAACCAGGGATTATATTACGCCATTCCAGGAACATTAACTTCCTGCACCAAGGTAAGAATTATACTGCTGACCCGTATGTCCGAAACGGCACCCTACTTACTGTATGGTGGGCTATTTTGGGAGCTCTGCCATTCTGTAGTCGTGTCTGAAAACATGACTCTGGATGTACTGAAATAGATGTACCCTACAGGGAAAATAGTAGGAAATATGCAACAGGAAATATGTTCAGGAACTATTAGGATTGAATTTTCACTGACTGGTTAAGAGTCTCATTATAAGCATCTTAACAGCCAATTTAAACAGCTGTATTTAACCATCTAAGAGTACAAGAAGTTTGTTTTGGACACCAGCATTTGAACACAAGTGGGACATGGTGTCCAGTGGACTGACTACAAGCTTTTCTCTGCATGTGTAAAATAAACTGCTGTCCTGATTCCTGCAGTTCAAAAACTCCCATCATTAAAACCTCATTCATACCTCCAGCATCAGAATATACCCTGGAGGGTACAATCACAGCCTTTTCTACTTCTCACTGATTGTCCAGTATAAGAAGGAAGAGGTTGTTCAAACTGGTGGAGGTTCTACCTCTCTCTGATATTTAGCCAGTAAAACCAATTAAACGGATCCATTACCGTAATAAATAGAAGAGAGGAATGCTGCATTGCTTCATGTTGCTATATAATGTACATGTTTCTGAACTGATAAATGAACATGTTTGAAGATTATTCCACTCCTCAAGCTGGTCACTGCTTTCTGTGTAGTGGACCAGGACCTAGATAAAACACTGACTGCAATTTTTAAATCAAGCTGTCCATTTAAATAATAATTTTTCTATCAAAATATTAGACAATGGTTAGTGGTTAGCACGTTCGCATCACACCTCCAGCGTCCTGGGTTCGAGCCTCGCCCCTGCTCACTGTGTGTGAGGAGTTTGCATGTGTCCCACAGTCCAAAGATATGCTTCTAGGCTGATTGGAGTCTCTAAATTGCCCATAGTGGGTGAATGTGTGTGTGTGCCCTGTGATGGGTTGGCACTCCATCCAGTGTGTATCTTGCCTTGATGCCCAATGATGCCTGAGATGCTCCCCGTGACCCGAGTATAGATCGGATAAGCGGTACAGACAATGAAATGAAAATATTACACAAAGAGGAAAAGTTAAATTAGCTTGTGAAAAACCTTCAAATCTGTTTCTTTCTTTGTTTCCTTCCATCTCCAATATGCCAGTACTCACCCAGCTCTCCACTCACATACAGCTACCAGCGGCAGTGGATGAAGGATATCCATACATGTGCTTTATTTAACTTTCATTTTAGTCATCATGTGCATCCTCCTAGGGTTTCTGAAAGGAGCCTGAGGTTCCCTTGCAGAAGCAGAATCATAAACTAAGCTTTACTGTGTACTTTCTCAGGAAAGTTAGAAAACAGGTCTGGAACCTTATCTGAGTGTGTTGTGTATGCGAACCGACTGTATCACAGCACTGTATCACGAAAGCAGCTTGGATAAGGTTTTTACATCTTACCTTAAAGTGTTGGAACGTACAGGTTCTTTGCATACATCGCTCTGAAAATGTCCTCAGGGTTCTGAAGAACAGGAAAACGCTTTTTGACTCCTCAACACTGAGAAAAAGAGAAAAAAGAAAAAAAAGAAGATAATATATGTGACAGAAAGTGTGCTTTCTATAGATAACAGCCCTTTTAAGAGAATTATCTCTTGAAATTGTGTCTAATGACTTTATGACCAAATTCAGCTACTGCACAACCAAGGGAAAGACAGTAAGACAGTTAGTTGGTGGTCTTGTATTTGATCTACATGGCTCTCGCACCGCCGGCTCATACTGGCAAAGCCTGAGTCATTTTCAAGTCTTTCATAGTTACACTGAGCCCAGAGCTGTGTGGCACGGGACACGACTTTCCACAAATGTGGAGACTCCAAGTCTGTGTTTAGAGAAATGCCATAAAGAACTGATGGAAAATGTCTCTCAGGGACATGGAAAAAAGGCCAAGATAACGAAAGACAAACCTGCACATTTCTCCTGTAGTCGTTTCACAAGCGCCAACTTAAGTATGTCCACGAGCCTTGCCTTTTAAAGAAAATCTCTCGGGATTTGCATTAATCTAAGATTAGATTGTCCAGCTCACAGCTTGATTTATCTATTTATTTTCACTTGTGCGTGTGGGAAAAAAAGGTACACTTGACTGCGCAGTCTGTAGCTGACCAATGGTATTTGACTAAATTAGGAAGGGGAAAACAATGAATAAAATCCCCATCATTTTTAAACAGTTAACCTTGTCAAAATTTTTAAAAAAGCCAAAAATATCAATATATCTAAATTCATAACTGATGGTTGAATGTTGGAGCTGCCAAAACAGCTTCAAATCAAAGTGCAGTGTTGCTCTTTTTGCTGCCAGAAGCCTGCGCAGACATGGAGTTGAAATGCACCCAGTGTGACTGGACTGAAGGCAGACAAGACACTTGACATGACACTTACATGATGCTTCAATATGAATCCTGGCTTACAGTCGAGATGACTGTTTCTGGAAAATCGATGCAGAAGTACAGAAGGTTAGATGGAGAGGGATAGTTGTCAGGCATAGGATGTTAGATGGAGAGATTATGGGAGTGTGTTTTTCACTTTAGATTACAATGATTTCAGGTATCCCTCAAAAGAAGGAGGCCTAGTCGAGCGTCTGCTGGAGAGGAGAGTGAGATTTATGCAGAACAAATGGGCAGCACCTGTTTCTCATTTACCCTGGCCTATATTTGTGTGTGTGTGTGTGTGTGTGTATATGTGTGTGTGTATATGTGTGTGTAAGTGAGAATACAAGCCATATACAAATAAATGTGCTTAACTGATTCCCCAGGCTGCACGATCTGCTGTGTTGTTTTGCTTGGTTCATTTCTACTTCTGGTTTTACTTCAAATAAAAAGCTTTTTAAATTCTACACATGAACGTTTTTCTTTAATAAAGACAAACAGAGCATGAGCATATTGTTGTATTTGTACTTTTAGGTATGATTATAATTGAATTCGAACAAATCTGACATATAGTGTGGGACAGTGTACACAGTGAATCCGGAAAGTATTCATAGAGCTTCACTTTTTCCACGTTTTGTTGCAGCCTTATTCCAAAATGGAGTAAATTTATTGTTTTCCTCAAAATTTTTTACAAACAATGCCTCATAATTTATTAAAAATGAAAAAAAAAAAATCACATGTACATAAGCATGGCACTCAAAGTGTTAAGTTCAGTTGATTGGACATGATTTGGAAAGGCACACACGTGTCTATATAAAGTCCCACAGTTATCAGTGCACAAACCAAGCCATGAAGTCCAAAGAATTGTCTGTAGACCTCTGAGACAGGATTGTATCGAGGCGCAGATCTGGGGAAGGGTACAGAAAAATTTCTGCAGCATTGAAGGTCCGAATGAGCATGATGAGTGGCCTCCATCATCCGTAAATGGAAGAAGATTTGAACCACCAGGACTCTTCCTAGAGCGGGCCGGCCCGGCCAAACTGAACGATTGGGGGAGAAGGGTCTTAGTCAGGGTGGTCACTCTGAAAGAGCTCCAGCGTTTCTTTGTGGAGGGAAGAGAACCTTTCAGAAGAAAGCAGCGCTCCACCTATCAGGCCTGTATAGTAGACTGGCCAGATGGAAGCCAGTCCTCAGTAAAAGGCAAATGGCAGTCTGTCTGGAGTCCTCTCAGACCATGAGAAACAAAATTCTCTGGTCTGATGAAACAAAGATTGAGCGCTTTGGCCTGAATGGCAAGCGTCAAGTCTGTAGGAAACCAGGCACCTCTCATCACCCGGCAAGTACCATCCCTACAGTGAAGCATGGTGGTGGCAGCATCATGCTGTGAGAATGTTTTTTAGTGGCAGGTGACTGGGAGACTATTCAGGATCAAGGAAAAGATGAGTGTACAGAGACATCCTTGATGAAAACCTGATTCAGAGCGTGACTGGGGTGACGGTTCATATTCCAACAGGACAACGACCCTCAGCACACAGCCAAGATAACAAAGGAGTGGCTACGGGACGACTCTGTGAATGTCCTTGAGTGGTCCAGCCAGAGCCCAGACTTGAACCCGATTGAGCATCTCTGGAGAGATCTGAAAATGGCTGTGCACCGACACTCGCCATCTAACCTGATGGAGCTTGAGAGGTACTGCAAAGAAGAATGGGGAGAAACTGCCCAAAAATAGGTGTGTCAGCTTATAGCATCATACTCAAAAAGACTTGAGGCTGTAACTGGTGCCAAAGGTGCTTCAACCAAGTATGGAGCAAAGGCTGTGAATACTTATGTACATTTTTGTGTTTTTTATTTTTTTAATAAATTTGCAAAAAACTTCTTTCACATTGTCATTATGTGGAATTGTTTGTAGAATTTTAGGGAAAATAATGAATTTAATCCATGTTGGAATAAGGCTATGACATAGAAAATGTGGAAAAGTGCTGTGAATTCTTTCTGGATGCACTGTATAGATTGTACAGCACTAAAGGTTTGCATATTACAATGGGTGCGGTTTGCTATTAAAAATTTAAGATTCACATTTACTGTCCCACGATTAAGGATTCATAACCTCAAAAAGTCTTTAATACGGGAGATTGTCTTGGCCATGCAACGAATTCCTGAGCAATCTTTCAGGCGTTTCTGTGTATAGTAGTTGAAATGTCTGTTTTCTCCTCAGATTCAGTTACTTAGCCAATAAGATTGTATTCTCTATTGTCATGTGCATCGCTCCATTCACATATTCTTCAATGGCATGTAATGTCCCAGTACCATTTGCAGAGAATTCATTTACAGCATAAGGCAGATGACCTTATCCATAGCAACTTACATTTTCCTCATTTATTTAACTGTAGTGGCAGCTTGGTCCGGGAAATAAAACTCACAAGCTTCCAATCAATAGTCCAAATACTTAACCATTGCACTACCAATACAATAGCATGAAGTATATAAAGTACACACATAAAACATTTAAATGCTAGGTAGCTGATCTGTTTTTGGCTGTGTAGGCAAGGGTCAGTGTTTTAAATGTGATCCGGACATCCAGAGGACACTAATGGAGGAATTATAGCAATCAAGCATTGCAGTAGTCCAGACCCAAAATGACAAGGGACTTAACAAGCACCTGAGGGGACTCTGTGGATGGAAATATATGTTTTTAAGAAGAAACAGGCATAAGTGTGGCAAAAAGAAGATGGTAACCACAAAGGATGCATGCAGTGACAGATTGAGAGAGGTGTGGTAGCTTAGTGGTTAAGTCATTGGACTACTGATCAGAGTTCACCAAACTGCCATTGCTGGGCGCCTGAGCAAGGCCCTTAACCCTCAAATGCTCAGCTGTATAAAAATGAGATAAAAATGTAAGTTGCTCTGGATAAAGGTGTCTGCCAAATGCCAGAAAAGTAAAGGAAAGTAAGGTGAGAGTTGTTCAGGGAGATCAAAAGATCCTGACATAAGGACTTCATCTCCAAGGATGGAGTTCAGTAGTTCAGTTTTCTTTATGAGCTGCCATCCTGGAGAAGATGACTGCCAGACATGCTGAGATCCTTGGAGAAACATCAATGTCTGAGGGAGAAAAGGAGATCAATTGAGTGTCATCAGGTGTAGAGGGAGAACAGAAGAAGAGGACACCATGCAAGCCTCGTAGGACACCAGTGGAGAGCCTGGATGGAGCAGATGTCCCCTTCCATGTCATCTGATATAACCGTCCATCCAGGAGGAAAGCAAGCCAATTGCCATGCTGTGTCATAAGCTCCAATACTCACCTGGCTGGACAAGAGAGTTTCAAATGCTGATGAAGGAGGATGAGGACTGAGGATGGTTTAGCTGATCTATCAGCGTGAAGCTTCTCAGTGATAGCCACCATTTTTAAATGCCATTTTATAGCATCCTGCATACACTCCCTTCCATGTTTCAAGTTTCCTAAACTTACAAAATAGCCTGCTCCTTTCTCTTTCCTTGCCAAAAATGTGTAGTCCTGAACACGTTGTGTAGCAGAAGGAGTGAAGGTCTGGAAAAATATGTTTGAATCTTCTTATCAAAGACAGTATCAGAGTCATCAGCAGCCGGGGAGGACAGAAAGGAAGGATTAAGTGGAGAATAAATCTAACAAACTGGTTCTTGGTGTTCTGGTGGTTTATAGACACAACCCTTCATTCCCCAAATATGATGAGCTGATTGACTGCTCAAGAGCTTGATTATTGTTTTGTCTGTAAATTGTTTTAGAAGATTTCTCATTTGTCTATATTCTTTCAGCATCTCTGTGCTTCTTTTTAAACAGAGTTAGGGTTAGAGTTAGAGTTAGAGTTTTGCGTGAGGGGTAGGAATGGAATTTACAGTTCTCTGTGTTACTGTTCAAGTGGTTGCTGGCTTCTCAGTTATCTTCTTTGTCATTAGTCCAAGAATGCATTGTGAAATCTTCCCTTGGTGCACCTGCCAAGTGTTGTTAGGTAAAATTGCCCCTGAGAACTTTAGGAAATGCCTTTATCTTCACCATGATTGCTACTTGTTGTGTGAAATCTTTCTAACCGATGAGCAACTTGTATGAGAACTTTTTGCAGCACTTATATCACAAACTTGATTTATTTTTTATAATGCTTACATTATGACCACCTGCCTAATACTGTGTTGGTCCCCCTTTTGCTGCCAAAACAGCCCTGACCAGTTGTAGCATGGACTCCACTAGATCCCTGGAGGTGTGCTGTGATATCTGGCACCAAGATGTTAGCAGCAGATCCTCTAAGTCTTCTAAGTTGTGAGGTGGGGACTCCATGGATCGGACTTGTTTGTTCAGCACATCCCACAGACGCTCGATTGGATTGAGATCCTGGGTAATTCGGAGTCCAAGATAACACCTCAAACTCGTTGTTGTGCTCATAAAACCATTCCTGAACCATTTTTGCTTTGTGGCACAACGCATTATCCTGCTGAAACAGGCCACAGCCATCAGGGAATACTGTTTTCATGAAAACAACAATGCTTAGGTAGGTAATATGTGTCAAAATAACATCCACATGGACACCAGGACCCAAGGTTTCCCAGCAGAACATTGCCCAAAGCATGACACTGCCTCCACCGGCTTGCCTTCTTCCCATAGTGCATCCTGCTGCCACCCGGCCTTTCACGTGATGTAAAAGAAAACGTGATTCATCAGACCAGGCCACCTTCTTCCATTGCTCCGTGGTCCAGTTCTGATGCTCACATGCACATTGTTGCCACTTTTGGTAGTGCACAGGGGTCAGCATGGGCACCTGACTGGTCTGCGGCTAAGCAGCCCCATACACAACAAACTATGATGCAGAATCTATCAGAACCAGCATTAACTTCTTCAGCAATTTGAGCAACAGTAGCTCGTCTGTTGGATCGGATCACCCAGGCCAGCCTTTGCTCCCCATGTGCATCAATGAGCCTTGGCTGCCCATGACCCTGTCTCCAGTTCACCACTGTTCCTTCCTTGGACCACTTTTGATAGATACTGACCACTGCAGACCAAGAAACACCCCACAAGACCTGCAGTTTTGGAGATGCTCTGATCCAGTCGTCTAGCCATCACACTTGGCCCTTCATCAAACTCGCTCAAATCCTTATGCTTGCTTCTAACACATCAACTTTGAGGACAAAATGTTCACTTACTGCCTAATATATCCCACTAACAGGTGCCATGATGAGGAGTCATCAGTGTTAATCACTTCACCTCTCAGTGCTCATAATGTTATGCCTGATCAGTCTATATATTGTTCATAGTTATTAGTACAAAGTCAAAAAACATTACTGTGTGTCAATTTGAAGTGGATATAAGCACCAGAATTACATTAAATAACAAAAAAAACTTTATAAATACTTATTTTTCCCCACATTGTATAATGTAATTGATAATATAATATAATTTTCTTTTGTATGGAGGAATTTATTTTTGTTTAATTCTAATCATTACAAGAAAACAAGTTGGAGGTTGCACGGTAGAATTTGTCTGAAAAGCAATCCACAGTGACCGGTCATTAACTGTAAAGCACGGGGCAATTATTGCTCCTTCAATCATAATCACAGTAAAATTACATTACTGCAATGTTTAGTTCACAAACACTAGAATCTCAATGCATATATATTAAATGACTTTTGTGTATATTTGGAGCGGTCAGCGGCACAGTATAATAAATCAGTTGGATAGCACGCTCATTGTACGCCACATGTCCGCATTTAAATTGCTTAAATAACTGAAATAACTGTGGCATGCTGAAATTATTAAACTAATTTCTTCAGCTCACTGAAACGCTCCAAAATAAAATTCGATCACTTATGTTTGGGATCTCAAGTGTTTTCAGAAACTGCTTCTACTCAACTTTACATGGAGTAATTATTTTAAAAACAGCCTTGCTTGAGACGCTAAAAACACACACACACACACAGTCTGCACAGACGTATGTGCAAATCGGTGTCTGAAGGATTTTTCCACATCCAAGTGCCAGGACAGAATCTCAGACCAGACAATATGATCCAGATGTGCATCCACAGACCATGAAGCTGGTCATACTTGAGACTGAAGTTTTGTTTTTGGTTCTGTCTCAACAGGTTAATACTTCGCAAAATGACCAGTGTAATAATGGAAAAGTTCAGCGAGAGTTATAAAAGAAAAAAAAATTCTCTATTTTGCCGTATATTAGTTATTCCGTTAAATCTGCCGATGGAATCTACTGGCAGCGATCTGCTGTTTTCAGACACGTACAAAACCTCACGGGCTTTGTCGTCGCTTTGACGATCGCACTGCGATGGGATTCAGATAATGCATCCCGAAGTGGCACCAAACAAGTCACAAGAAATCTAATCCAAGCTGTGAAATGAACCGATTGCAATGCTAGTGTTAGAAAGATCTCCATCAACTGACGAGCAACGAGCGGAAGATTGTTCTTTGAGGCAGATATACAGCAACAAATAAATAGTAGTCAATCTTAGGCTTTGCAACAGTCAGTAGGTTTTTCCGTCATGGGAAAGTCTTCAGGACAGAGTATGAAGCACTTTCTGGTTTCTCAGTCACATTTATTTTTATTAATCTTAGGAGAAAAGAGGCTACTGGAGGAACGACAGTTTATAGCTGCTATAAAGTAAGCGATAAATTATCTCACACATTTTCTACAACATTAAATAGAACTATAAATGCTTAAAAAGCATGATCGTTCATTTCTAAACTAAAAATTGTAAATCAGTGTGATGTAACTATAATGTCCTGCTACAGGAAAATAATCTCCAGGCATCCCATCACACCACTGTGGATGTCAAATAAATTAATAGAAAATGTTTTTTAAAAAAATGTCTTCTTTCTATAATAATCCCACACAGAATCAGTAGTCTCTTTCCCCTGTTATAAAGCAGACAAACGAACACAAGGGCCTGTTTTCTGGTTGTATTTAAACCAATATGGCAGAGAAACGTGAGGCAGACTAATAATCAGGCAAAACGAAACAAGACTAAACAGGACACAGGCTCCGGCCAAACACTAATCAAGACCGGAAGATAAATTCACAGAGAGATTCACAGAGTACATCTGACAGTCCGGTGGGACTCGTGTAATTATTAGATAGTGTCATTATTAATCAGGAGACTATGAGCAGGGAAAGGTGCTTGACAATTGTGTGATGAGGTCGCAGGCTGAGGATCATGGGAGTTGAACACAAGGGAGTGTACATCATCTAGCTTTTTAAAAGATCTCACATTTCTGTTGCTTTACCAGATGTAAAGTCTCATAAACAGAATATCTTTACTACATTAAACTGTTCTACAAAATACAGAAATATGTTGTTGTTGTTTTTTTGGCTGCTCCATGTTCAGGGTCGCCACAGCGGATCATTTCGTCCGCATGTTTCTCTTTGGCACGGGTTTTACGCCTTCCTGACACAACCCTCCCATTTAATCTGGGCTTGGGACCGACACTGAGAGTTACCTCTTCAGCGCCCTGCCCAGGAATCGAACCCGGGCCAGCGGCAATGAGAGCCTGCCACTGGACCACCAAGAGGCTCACAAAATACATAAACATGTAACTGTGGTAAAATACCTTTGTTGTAAGGGATCTGCAATCTGAAAATGCCATTGACCAGGAGCTCTAGCAGCTATCCACTGTTCATAGACCCAAAGTTTTACTCCTCCTAACCTTCTGAGCAATAATGATCACCTTGGCAACCTATACCAAAATGTCATGAGGAATCATCACGCCTTTGGACTAACTGGCGGTATTTATAGATTACTTTGGTTATTCACACTGGAATCACATTATAAGTGACAACCGGTTGTGCCACAGAGTCTCAGCTTGCACAACAGCGTTCGAACTGTATTTCATTTTCCACTGCTGTTTTTCTAAATGTAATGCATTTCAGTAGAAGTGATATGAGTACATTAGACGTGTCAGTATTCGGCTCATAGCTGGTTGGGCTATGCCAGGCCTGTCTCTTTCGGTTTCTCTCTGTAATGTGCCCATGGCTAAAAAGCAAAGAACAGACATCAACTAAATCTGCACTGGACAAACGATGTAAACTAGGAGCCAGAATCAGTCTTAGCTAGTAATCTTTAGATTCGCCTTAAACCGTTAACTTTTGAATGATAAATCTATAATTACTCTGTCAGTTGTGTTGATACTGACAGTAAGTGAAATAGGATGGCTTTATAACCACTTTTCTAACACTAGGGGTCATGTATACGCAAGGTCAGGAGTGTGTGCTAATGTAAAAACGGAATAAATCAAATTGTATGCATAGAAACATGTTTATGCACAAAGGTTTTCGTATGCACGGTTGATAAATGAGACCCTGGGATACTTTATGCCCGAGAAACGGCAATGGTGACAAACCACACCGTTGCTAAAGGGAACGCAGAGGAAGATTCCTATAGAATAGCTTTCAGCTAGCTTTTTCTATCTTGCAGTATACATTGATTTGACATACCTTGACTGAAAGCCACACAAGTCTTTAAACTCCGCTCCATCCGATATAATGTTGAGGTCGGTCACTTTTTTCAGGATGGTGTCACCGTCCTGCACGAACAAACATGCCATCAATTAAATGTAGCTCTTCATAAAGTCTGGCTTAGTAATAAATAAATAAATAAATAAATAAATAAATAAATAAAAATTCATTTTTTCTCAGCCTCCAATTCACCAAAACCAAATAATCATAATCATATAGAGTAAAAATGTTGACTATTGGAAAATATTTTTGTGTTTAGTGAAATCACTGATCGTTTACGACAAAAAAAAAAAAAGAAAAACTTTTTAAAAAGCACTGTATTAAAGGCAATAAATAAAACAACAAAGAAAAAAATAATGGTAATACAAATATCTGGTGTTTTTCTGATGAATTTGTTTAATCTCTTTGCTGGACTGTATATGGAATTTCCTTTGGGATCAATAAAGCATCCATCCATCCATCCATCCGCACAGCAAACACTTACATATTAAATGCAGATGGGTTTAAAAAATTTAACACGGAATGAAATATCATCCACTGAGCTCCCTGAACTGGTCTATATCTAAAAGGAAACTGATTACTGATAAACTCACTTTTAATATAACTTATATGACACATAATCAATAAACGTACTCAACGTGATGACCCTTAAAGTAGACAGTGGTGTTTAACTGCCCTCTAGTGCTCAGAATAGTTATGGAGGTTCTTTCCCAGTCGCTCTACCATATCAGCTATAATCACATAGAAGATAATTCCTAGCAGTAACACTTAGTATCTAATAAACTAAGCTGCTTTTGGTTTGTATTTATTGTATTACCCAGTTTCCCCTTTATTTATTCCTTAGAACTTTTTGGATTAGACTGCTGGAACATCTGGTTATTATTATGCCGTGTCTTGTGTGTTAGATGTGTTTACATATTTGATGTAAATTGAGCTGCCATAATTTCCCCATGCAGATATGTCCAGTCTTATCTGCAATGGTGCGAAATGGCCAAGTCAAGCAGAAGCCACTTGTTTAATAAGTTGATCTTGGTCTACTGCCTACTGGTTGTGGCTCCTATATGACTGGAATAAAAACCTGCAGCAGATAATACTGGACCTCTGTCCTACCAGTAACTAATTTTTAATTGCACTGTGCTCGTTTTTAGAACCTGGAGGCATGAAGCACAAAATTCAATATTAAATACATGAATAAACATATAAATATATACACCGATCAGGCATAACATTATGAGCACTGACAGGTGAAGTGAATAACACAGATTATCTCCTCATCATGGCACCTGTTAGTGGGTGGGATATATTAGGCAGCAAGTGAACATTTTGCCCTCAAAGTTGATGTTAGAAGCAGGAAAAATAGACAAGCTTAAGGATTTCGAGCGAGGGCCAAATTGTGATGGCTAGACGACTGGATCAGAGCATCTCCGAAACTGCAGCTCTTGTGGGGTGTTCCCAGTCTGCAGTGGTCAGTATCTATCAAAAGTATCCTTTAAGTCCAGTAAGTTCTTTTTTTAGTCCTGTAATTTCCTTGCAACTTACACGACTTAAAAGATTCTGCTGCTAACATCTTGGTGCCAGATACCACAGCACACCTTCAGGGACCTAGTAGAGTTTATGCCTCCATGGGTCAGGGCTGTTTTGTCAGCAAAAGGGGGATCAACACGATATTAGGCGGGTGGTCATAATGTTATGCCTGATCGTGGACATCTATAAAGCTTTTAGATATTATAAAAGTCATTCGGTATTTAAAACGAAATCGCTTTACCTGAATCTCAGTCACTATAAACTCAACTTGGAACGAAAGACGCCAGCAGAGACCAGCAAGTCTGTACTGCTTTACAGTTTTTGTACTGCCTGAGGAAAAACAGGAAAATAATATAGTATGAATCAATTGATTAAATCAGGTTATGTGTATCATGTCACTATATAGTGATGCAATTAATAGAAATATACAAACAAGAGTGGACATCTGGAATGAAATAATACAAGTAAGCTCTGTACAAAGCTATACAATCTTTATCTGAGCTAATAAAAGATAAGCATATATATATATATATATATATATATATATATATATATATATATATATATATATATATATATATATATATATATATATATATAACGGAAAACTTTCCACTAGATTTTAGAGTTTGACTGTGGAGATTTGTGATCATTCAGCCACAAAACCATTAATGAGGTCTGGTGCTGATGCTGGGAGAGTCGGCGTTACATTTCATCTCAAAGGTGTTCAGTGGGGTTGAGGTCAGGGTTCTCTGCAGTTCTTCCACAACAAACTTGGTAGACCATGTCTTAATGGAGCTCACTTTGTACACAGAGGCATTGTCATGGTGGAACAGGTTTGGGCCTCTTACTTCCAGTGAAGGGAAATCATGAAGAAGCACATATACACTATATTGCCAAAAGTATTGGGACACCCCTCCAAATCATTGAATTCAGGTGTTGTTCTTCAGGAGTTGGACTCGGCCCCTTAGTTCCAGTGAAAGGAACTCTTAATGCTTCAGACATTTTGGACAATTTCATGCTCTCAGGTTTGTGGAAACAGTTTGGGGATGAGCCCTTCCTGTTCCAACATGACTGCGCACCATTGCAAAAGGCAAGGTCCATAAAGACATGGATGAGCGAGTTTGGTGTGGAGGAACTTGTCCTGACCTCAACCCGACAGAACACCTTTGGGATGAATTAGAGCAGAGACTGCAAACCAGGCCAAAATCGGGACGTCTGCCGTTACATGCACATGAATGTGATATGGAGTTGTGAAGTTCCAGTTGGAATTTTTGACCATTCCTCTAGAAGCTCAATTTGTGAGGTCAGGCACTGATAATGGACGAGAAGGTCTGGCTCACAGTCTCCGCTCTAATTCACATGGACTCCACACCAAACTCACTCATCTATGTCTTTATGGACCTTGCTTTGTCTACTGGTATGCAGTCATGTTGGAACAGAAAGAGGTCATCCCCAAACTGTTCCCACAAAGTTCAGAGCATGAAATTGTCCAAAATGTGGTACGCTGAACCATTACGAGTTCCTTTCACTGGATGATTTGGAGGGGTGTCCCAAAACTATACTTTTGACCATATAGTGTGTACATACAGTAAAAACGTCACAGTGCGAGACAGTGATTTTGTCCCCGATCCTTTATCATATATCCTTACTTTTCTCCAGTGTCTTGACCCAACACTCGGAGAGAGATATCCCACTGATGTCGGTCTGTCTTCTGTGGTCCTTCTCCAGATCACTGATTTCAGTCATGAGCTTTGAAACCTCTTTATTTATCACACCATCTTCTCCGTCCTTTCCGATGGAGATGGTCTTTCTGAAATATCAGCCAAACAAATCCACATTATTTAGTTATAATGGCTGAAGCATCAGTTGTCATTGAGAGTGAGAGTCCACACTTGACAAGATACTCACAAGATATTTTGCAGGGTTTCTCCGTGTTGTCTCGAAATAGCTCGTAAATACTCGTCCTGCTCGGCTTCACACGTCTCTATCTCTTGTTGGAGTCGTTTTATTTCTTCTTCATATTTCTGCTCCATGTTTTCCATTGCTCTAATGGACATAACACCATGACTTAGGGTTATAAATTAGTACTTGGCAACCTAAATATGATTAACAAATACGTGTATTTAATATGTTTATACTTATTCATAAACAAACCAGGCCTTAAACTAAACAAAACATTTCATTTAACGCAATTAGTTAGCAGTAACGTATATCTTAAAGTCACCAAATTATCATTTTGACATTGTTTTTACTTTTCTTTCTGTAAGCAAGTTACTTTACTAACCGGACGACACCTCCTCGTTTCTGTTTATTTCTAGGGTTACGTCCTGAATTGCGCCATTTCTCATATGTAGTGCACTAAATATGGCGCCGAAGACACTATGATTACCCACTCAGTAGTGTGCTTACAGAGGAAGTGAGGTGTAATTTGAAACAGAACCCATGTCAAAGCTCTAAAAATCGCGCCAACGCCAACTAAACCAATCGCGTGAACCAATTCCGCGTTAACGTCATCTATCCGTTACGGATTTCTTCAATATATGCTAAAATAAAAGAAAGAAAATATTACAAACAAAGCAGCAAAGATTATTTGTTTAAAACACACACAATAATAAAATAGAAACGTACATATATATATATATATATATATATATATATATATATATATATATATATATATATATATATATATATATATATATATATATATATTTGCAAAAAAGGAAAATCAAATGTAGGAACTAAAAAACAGGTACTTGTTTCTACTCCGGAACCGTTTGTAATGTGACACAGGTTTTCTAGCAACATGTGAGAAGTCTGCCTGCAAAGTGAATCGCGTTAAAATTAACAATTTTTATTTTTTAATTTTTCAGCAAATCGGAGATAATTAACACTTCTCGGATCGTATCGTAAGTGTGACTGTTTTTAAAGCATGGCGTTATCTTAATCGAGTGTTGTTAACTAGTTGGTTACGTCGCTGTTAATTATAAATAATAATAATAAGATCTGTGTACAGTTTAATATAAGCATAATATTATGAATGAAAATCCCTGTACGACCTGTAAGAGTAGATTTATATAAGCTCTAGTAATTATTCTGCATAGTTGTAAAATATAATCTTTAGAAACTGTACTTAAATCAGTTCCAAAAAATAGTTTACAATTACGTCATCGAAATGCAGAACAGATCACCTTTACAACAAAAGTTAATAAGAATTAAATTCCTTGTATTTAGAACAAATTCCGACCATGGTGCCCCTCAATTGCACATTCCCTTTTAGAGATGACAGACATCATTGCAGATGACGTTGTGATCTGTAGTGAGAGCAGGGAGCAGGTGGAGGAAACCCTGGAGAGGTGGAGGTTTGTGCTGGAGAGAAGAGGAATGAAAGTCGGTCGTAGTAAGACGTGTGTGTGAATGAAAGGGAGGGAAGTGGAACAGTAAGAAGGTACAGGAGTTTAAGTACTTGTGGTCAACAGTCCAGAGTAATGGAGAATGTGGGAAAGAGGTAAAGAAGGCAGGTTGGAATGGGTGGAGAAAGGTGTCGGGAGTTCTGTGTGATGGAAATATATCAGCGAGAATCAAGGGGAAGGTGAAACCGGCCATGTTGTATGGTTTACAGACAGTGTCACTGAGACAGAGACAGGAGTCAGAGCTGGAGGTAGCAGAGCTGAAGATGTTGAGGTTCTCTTTGGGAGTGACGAGGTTGGACAGGATTAGGAACGAGTACATCAGAGGGACGGCCCAGGTTGGATGTTTGGGGGACAAAGTTAGGGAGGCCAGATTAAGATGGTTTGGACATGTTCAGAGGAGGGAGAGTGAGTATATTGGTAGGAGAATGTTGGACATGGAGCTGCCAGGCAGGAGGTAAAGAGGAAGGCCAAAGAGGAGGTATATGGATGTAATAAATGAGGATATGAATAGTGGGTGCAAGTGTTGAGGATGCGGAAGATAGGTAAATCACTTGTTAATTCTGAAGATTAATATGCAAGTGATGCAACACAGTCTTAATTACATGCACATTGAAAACACAAGTGTGACAGACCTGGACACTGATGCTTTGGAGAGCTGTGGATAAAGTCATGTCTGCTTTTTGTTTAGAGCAGATGAGCATTTGAAGCATGAAGCGGCTGTACGTCGGTGGCCTGAGCCACGCGATTACTCAGAAAGATCTCCGAGATCGATTCGGGAAGTTCGGCGAGGTGTCTGACGTGGAGATAATAACACGGAAGGACGAAGACGGTGAGAGTTTCCATGAAGCATTTTAGTGCATGTCATTATTAAAACACTGAAATGATATTTGTCAAAGTCCTTCAGTCAACTTTGTTTCATTTGTGTCTTGGGATTTGTTGCAGGATCTCCTCTGAAGACATTTGCTTACGTGAATATTACTATTTCTGATCCCGACTACAAGAGATGTACGTATTCTGAACTGAATCGATGCAGTAATTGGAGGTGGTTCATACACAGTTTTCCTTGTTAACCCAAATGTAATTGATCAAGGAGGTCATTTATACAGTTTGCTGCATTTTTTTTAAGATCTGTTGCTGTAGCTTGCATGTAATGGATGCTTCTAGCTGGCAGTTTAGAGTCCGGAGAATTGAAAGTATAAATCCGTGCACTTTCTTCTGCTTGTATGGTTTCTGACACCAGAACACTTTAACTGTTGTTAATAAAATGGATAACTGCAGACCTGAAAGAGTAAAAGTAGATATCATAAAGCCAGAATTACTTCCTTTTTCGAGATCAGTGGCAGACTTGAGGATATTTGGCTAATATTTTACCGTATTGTAATATACACCGATCAGCCATATCATTATGACCACCTGCCTAATATTGAGTTGGTCCCCCTTTTGCTGCCAAAACAGCCCTGATCCATGGACTCCACTAGATGTTAGCAGCAGATCCTTTAAGTCATGTAGGTTGCAAGGTGGTGCCTCCATGGTAAACTTTTGATAGACACTGACCACTGCAGCACGTTATTAGTGCGTCTGCCCTACGCCCACCTTACGGCCACTTCCCATAGTGTGATGTGTAAAATATGCACTGTGTTTTTTTTGTACTTAAATTTCCCTACGCTGAAAAACGATTGTGGAATATGTGACCTTTTCCTTCTCTACATGCAGGCGTCACAGTGTTGAACAAATCCAAGTGGAAAGGTGGAACGTTACAAATCGAATTGGCAAAGGAAAGCTTCTTACACAGGTAGGGTTTATCATATCAATTCTTCAGCATGGAGGCAGAATTTTTTCTTTTCTTTTGGATTGTTTGTTTTGGATTTGTTTGTTTTTGTAATTTATTTGCCTGATATATTTTTTGTATAATTGTTTATATAGTTTATATGTTTATATTGTTTATGTTTAATCTCCCAGAAAACTGGTTTGATGGATGGATGGATGGATGGATGGATGGATGGATAGATAGATAGATAGATAGATAGATAGATAGATAGATAGATAGATAGATAGATAGATAGATAGATAGATAGACTTTATTGATCCTATGAGGGGATCAATGTTATGCCTGATCGTTGTGTGTATATATAGTGGAATTAACCACAATATACATCGATCAGGCATAACTTTATGACCACCTGCCTAATATTGTCTTGGTTCCCCTTTTGCTGCCAAAACAGCCCTGACCTGATGAGGTATGGACTCTACTAGATCCCTGAAGGTGTGCAGTGGTATCTGGCACTAAGATATTAGCAGCAGATCCTTTAAGTCCTATAAGGTGCTAGGTGGGACCCATCTCACAACTAGCAGGACTTAAAGGATCATTTTGATAGATACTGACCACTGCAGACCGGGAACACCCCACAAGAGCCGCAGTTTCAGAGATGCACTGAACCAGTGGTCTAGCCATCACAATTTGGCCCTCGCTCAAAATCCTTACGCTTGTCCATTTTTCCTGCTTCTAACACATCAACTTTGAGGACAAAATGTTCACTTGCTGTCTAATATATCCCACCCACTAACAGGTGCCATGATGAGGAGATCATCAGTGTTATTCACAGCACCTCTCAGTGCTCATAATGTTATGCCTGATCGGTGTATATATATATGTTTATGCTCATTTTTCCTGCTTCTAACACATCAACTTTGAGGACAAAATGTTCACTTGCTGCCTCTAATATATCCCACCCACTAACAGGTGCATGAATATGAAGTATCTATATTGATGCTGTGTGGTGGTTTAGCAGTAAAAGTAAACTCATATCCTTTATGAAATCTGTCCCAGACTTACAGCAGAGCGGCAGCAAGCAGCTGAGAAGATTCAGACACCGAAGACTGATGCAAAAGAAAAAATCTTGGAGTCCTTCAAGACAGCTGGTGTAGAGAACTTCCACATGAAAGCAGCTGTTCCAGGAACTGAGATCCCAGGACACAAGGTTCATCTTTGCCGTATGATCCTCTATCCAGATATAAGATCTGAGTGTCTGATGTGATGTTTTACTATTATTTGAGCTCCTTCCTGCTGCTTGGCTCTTAACACAAGCTAGCTCAAGCTTACAAGCAGTTTATAGTGAAAAGTTAAGAACAGCTCACGTGACCCGAACAAAATAAAAATACCTGAGAGAGTTTGTTTATAGCTTATAACATGGTTATATCTGTTTGTTACAGTAGGGTAAATATTTCGAGTGCCTTGAGGCTTCCGAATGTAAACACAGTGTTAAACATTAGAATTGTGTGTTTGTTGTTTCATAACCTTTCTATCATCATCTCTGTTCTTTTCTGTAGAACTGGGTGGTGAGCAAATTTGGAAGAGTCCTTCCTGTCGTCCATCTGAAATGTCAAGGCAAAAACAAGATATCCTTTTCCATTCGTGCCTGTTGCCATGGCAATCACCGCATCCACATTTTAGCCTATTGGAAGCTTTCATTTTCAACACAGACTCGCACACAGCAGAGCTTTTTCCACAGTAAACAGATTCCTGGGTTTTCTTGCCTGACGTATCACACTGCTCATACTTTACCCGGGGTTAACAGTTAATCCTGGCTCTTCATAATCTGATGATTCACACTGTATGTACTTGGGTTAATGTCCTTATGATTATATTTGCCATGTTAACAACCCTGATTACATAAATACAGGATGTAACCGGTTTATATAACAGCTCATCTCATGCTGTGGCATCAGTTAAAACTTAAGCATTTTAACTTCTTTTTACACAACATCTGTACAGTGCATGTGATACGAGGCATGTGCTGCTGTTCAGTTTCTGATTGGCTGTCTACTGCTAAGCATCAGTAATATTCTAAGACGCTTGTTTTACATAAGGCTGGGCTGACAGTGCAGAAACAGGTTGTTTCATAACCCTGGGTTAAAATTCGTGATAGCCCCACTTCTGGGGGTAAAAGCACGGTTTAGAATGACTGGGGTATCACCTGAGGTTAAGCACAGCGTGAAAAGCACTAGTATTTCTTATAATATCTACATCACATGGACTTGATTGTATCGAAACAAGGCTTTGACTCCTCTTCCTCAAGGGGAATTAAATCATTAATGCTGTCACTTCACAGAAATCTTCCTATCTGATTTGTCTTAACTGATCTCTAAGTCCTCAAGTACGATCCATCGAAGCACTGCCACAACATCAAGAAGCTTGAGCTCGAGGACGGCTTCACTCCAGTGTCCAAACTGACATGGCAGATAGAAGGCGGCGACGACGAGATCAGCAAGAGGAGACGAGGCGAGTTCCCACCACAGAAAAAACGCCTCATGAAGACCAAAACGTTTTTGGACCCAAGCAGTGTTCCATATTCTTCACCCGCTCCTGAGAGCTGGAGGGCAGTGCAGGATAGAGATACTGCCCCAAGGTCGCTGCAAGGTCGTAAGCCTCCCGTGTGTGTGTTCGACAGCGACGCTGACTCAGAGGATGAATTCCGCATGCTAGTCGCACAAGAGCTTTCGAGAAACCATAAAACAGTCGTCTCAGAAAATGAAGGAAACCTCGAAGTGGTGGGTGATGACTTTGTTGTGAAACCCAGCATGTTCTGGGGCGGAGGGAAAACCGGCTTTAACACACAACTCGGAGGTTTAAAACCTCCAGAGAACGATGAGGAATACGACTCGGCTGACACGGATGAAATATTGACTCAGAACAAAAATCCAGGTAAAGCTGAGGATCTGGTCGAGACTGAAACATGCAGCAAGTCTCCTGTAAAGTCCAAGAAGATCAACGGGAAGAAACCTGCAATCAAAAACACACAGGCACGCACTGATTCAGAGTCGGATAATGACGCCGAATCATCAGGTGAGAGCATCGACTCTGATTACGAAGCCATGATGGGGAACTGCCAGCGGTTGGAGCTGACTCTAGGAGATCTGGAGGCTCTTGTTAAAAATATGGAGGATGAAGAAAGCAGCGACGATGATGACGCAAAAGTAGGACCAAGCGAAACATCCAAACCGTCTCCTGTACATGAAACTAGTCCGCAGAAAGCGCAGTCAAAAAAGAGCGGCATAAACCCTGAAGATATTTTAGCGTCTCTCTTTGGACCAGATGAGGACAAAGAGGATAAAAAGAAAAATGTCAAAAAGTCTTGTCTTCCTGCTTTCGTTGGGACAAAGGACCTATTTGGTAGCACTAACATATCTACTGGACTTAAGAGAGCAGCTGAAAAAGTGGACTGTGAACCTAAAAGATTAAAACCAGACGTGAAAACGATGGAAGATGAAGAATCAAGTGCACACTTACCTACGCTAAACAAGAAAGACCTTAAAGTCCATAGAGATGGATCCGACGATGAAATGGAAATTACTCAAGAATCAAAGAAGCTCACTTTTAAACCAAATTCCTCCCTAAAAGTAAATGTCATGAGCAGTGATGAAGAAGAGGAGGAGGAGGAGGAGGAAGAAGAAGAAGAAGAGGAGGAGGAAGAAGAAGAAGAGGAGGAGGAGGAAGAAGAAGAAGAAGAGGAGGAGGAAGAAGAAGAGGAGGAGGAGGAGGAAGAAGAAGAAGAAGAAGAGGAGGAGGAGGAGGAAGAAGAGGTGGAGGAAGAAGAACAAACCCTCTCTTTAGAAACCAAAACCTCAAAGATGAAAACACACCAAAGCTCTGTTTCTGACAGCACTGAGTCCAGTGAAGAATCAGAGACCAGCAGCGATGAAGAGGAGCAGAAGAGTAATAAACCAGAAGCAGCATCAAAGCCTAGTCCTAAACAGATGAATGAAAACACTGGATCAGGTCCACAGCCATTTCAGCAGTCTGTTTTAGACCCAGAGAAGCAGCAGCAGGACAATCTGAAGCGCCTCGCCGCTTTGGAGCAGAGGCAGAAAGAGGCAGAGCAGCAGAAGAAGCTCATACAGGGTGCGCTCTCGAAAGTGGTGAGTAATTAGAGAGCATGCTGGGCTTCATTTATCAAAATGGATATGAACAAATCTAATCACAGTCACTCACATGAACCTCAATGTGGACGCTCACGTGAACCTCAGTTAATTAGTTTTTAAATGTTTTTAAATTTCAATATTTTGAAGCTTGTGTTTGGAGTTTCTGTGCTTGAGTATCTATCTATCTATCTATCTATCTATCTATCTATCTATCTATCTATCTATCTATCTATCTATCTATCTATCTATCTATCTATCTATCTATCTTTCTATCTATCTATCTATCTATCCTATTGGATCATGGGGAACCTGGGTCTGTCTGTCTGTCAGTCAGTCAGTCATGGGGGGTCATGGGAACCTGGATCTATCTAACCATCCATCCATTCTTCTATCCATCTATCCTTTCATCCATTGATCCATCCACCTATCCATCCATCCATCCATCCATCTCTTATATTGTCCTATCTGTCCATCTAATCCTATTGGGTCATGGGGAAGCTGGAGCCATCCATCCATCCATCCAACCATCTCTTATATTGTCCTACCTATCCATCTTATCCTGTTGGGTCATGGAGAAGCTGGATCCATCCAACCATCTCTTATATTGTCCTATCTATCCATCTTATCCTGTTGGGTCATGGAGAAGCTGGATCCATCCAAACATCTCTTATATTGTCCTATCTATCCATCTTGTCCTATTGGGTCATGGGGAAGTTGGATCCATCCAAACATCTCTTATATTGTCCTATCTATCCATCTTGTCCTATTGGGTCATGGGGAAGTTGGATCCATCCATCCATCCATCTCTTATATTGTCCTATCTATCCATCTTATCCTGTTGGGTCATGGGGAAGCTGGATCCATCCATCCATCCATCCATCTCTTATATTGTCCTATCTATCCATCTTATCCTATTGAGTCATGAGAAAGTTGGATCTATCTGTCTCTCTTTCTGTGTGTCTGTCTGTCTTTCTGTGTGTCTGTCTGTCCGTCCGTCCATCTGTCCAAAATTGGTAGTGATGAAAAAAATAGTTTGGAAAAATATTTTTGTCTCCTGAATTTGTCAGCTTAATTATAAAGAGACACTCACTTGAACCTCGACTAATTAGTTTCAAATCATATAAATGTTGACGAGTTTAAGTAGCTTGTTAGATCAGTATAAATAATTCTTATTTATATTTACAAATCCAATTTTAGTCTTTTGACACTTGTCTGGAGTTTCTGTGCTTGATTTTTATATACGTTAAATTATTTTCTTACCCCCCCCCCCAAATAATGCCTTTAATCCTTTTTCTCTCAAGGATTTGCCGAACGCAAACAAGGGCAAACATATTGTATTCGATTCCGATGACGAAGTTAATAATGACAGTGAAAACACAACACCCCAAAAAGCAAACCTGTTTAATGAAGATTCTGATGAAGATGAAGGCTCAGGATCAGAAGAAAAACAAATCCTCGGAGAAAAGGTGAATAATCAGAGACACACATTATTTCAGTCTTTTCTTATTGTTCTTCCTGGTTTTCATTGAAGTTTTAATGGTCGTGTTACTCCCTGCTTCTGTCTGGATTGTGTAGAAATTGAAAACAGAAGGCAGCAGACTGTTCGACAGCAGTGAGGATGAGGATGATGGCAATGAGGACGATCGCTTCAAGATCAAGCCTCAGTTTGAAGGCAGAGCTGGACAGAAGGTCACTTTGAACACACTGATTACTGTGCAGATGATTTGTATTGGTGTTTTATTGTAGATTTGCTTACATGAGTGTTACTCTCTTAGCTCATGGAGTTGCAGTCCAGATTTGGAACTGATCCAAGATTTCAGATGGACGCCAAGTTTCTTGAAAGTGATGATGAAGAACGGGAGCAAGGTCAGAGCATCTTAATCTCATGCTCTTAATCTTAAGCTCATTAGGGATAAATTTATCCATTTAAAATGTATATCCTAAATGTATATATTTCTGTGTAGCTGCTTTGTGAAAATGTCCATTGTTAAAAGTGCTATAGAAATAAAATATTATTGGAAAAAAAATTATGGAGTGCTGGAAACATAGCATATATACACTATATTGCCAAAAGTATTCGCTCACCCATCCAAATAATCAGAATCAGGTGTTCCAATCACTTCCATGACCACAGGTGTATAAAATCAAGCACCTAGGCATGCAGACTGTTTTTACAAACATTTGTGAAAGAATGGGTCGCTCTCAGGAGCTCAGTGAATTCCAGCGTGGAACTGTGATAGGATGCCACCTGTGCAACAAATCCAGTCGTGAAATTTCCTCGCTCCTAAATATTCCACAGTCAACTGTCAGCTGTATTATAAGAACGTGGAAGTGTTTGGGAACGACAGCAACTCAGCCACGAAGTGGTAGGCCACGTAAACTGACGGAGCGGGGTCAGCGGATGCTGAGGCGCATAGTGTGAAGAGGTCGCCAACTTTCTGCAGAGTCAATCGCTACAGACCTCCAAACTTCATGTGGCCTTCAGATTAGCTCAAGAACAGTGCGCAGAGAGCTTCATGGAATGGGTTTCCATGGCCGAGCAGCTGCATCCAAGCCATACATCACCAAGTGCAATGCAAAGCGTCGGATGCAGTGGTGTAAAGCACGCCGCCACTGGACTCTAGAGCAGTGGAGACGCGTTGTCTGGAGTGACGAAACGCGCTTCTCCATCTGGCAATCTGATGGACGAGTCTGGGTTTGGCGGTTGCCAGGAGAACGGTACTTGTCTGACTGCATTGTGCCAAGTGTAAAGTTTGGTGGAGGGGGGATTATGGTGTGGGGTTGTTTTTCAGGAGCTGGGCTTGGCCCCTTAGTTCCAGTGAAAGGAACTCTGAATGCTTCAGCATACCAAGACATTTTGGACAATTCCATGCTCCCAACTTTGTGGGAACAGTTTGGAGCTGGCCCCTTCCTCTTCCAACATGACTGTGCACCAGTGCACAAAGCAAGGTCCATAAAGACATGGATGACAGAGTCTGGTGTGGATGAACTTGACTGGCCTGCACAGAGTCCTGACCTCAACCCGATAGAACACCTTTGGGATGAATTAGAGCGGAGACTGAGAGTCAGGCCTTCTCGTCCAACATCAGTGTGTGACCTCACAAATGCGCTTCTGGAAGAATGGTCAAAAATTCCCATAAACACACTCCTAAACCTTGTGGACAGCCTTCCCAGAAGAGTTGAAGCTGTTATAGCTGCAAAGGGTGGACCGACATCATATTGAACGCTATGGATTAGGAATGGGATGTCATTTAAGTTCATATGCAAGTCAAGGCAGGTGAGCGAATACTTTTGGCAATATAGTGTGTGTATATATATATATGTATAGGGCTTCCAAGCACCAAAGATAACAAAGAATTAGAAAGCTTCCAAAAATAAATATATACATCCATTCATGCATCTATCTGTCTGTCTATCTGTATTTCTGTCTGTCTGTTGATTCCATCCAACCATCAGTCCATCTATCCAGTATCTATATTGCTAATCCTATTGGGTCATGGGGAACTGTCTAACCATCCATCCATTCTTCCATCCATCCTTCTATCCATCTATCAATTTCATTCTATCTATCTATCTATCTATCTATCTATCTATCTATCTATCTATCTATCTATCTATCTATCTATCTATCTATCTATCTATCTATCTATCTATCTATCTATCTATCTATCTATCCCCACCCTTCCATCTATCCTTATATCCATCTATCCTTATATCCATCTATCCTTATATCCATCTATCCTTATATCCATCTATCCTTATATCCATCTATCCTTCTATCCTTATATCCATCTATCCTTCTATCCTTCCATCCATTCATCCATCTATCTATCGATCCTTCCATCCATCTTCTATGCTGCTTATCCTATTGGGTCATGGGGAACCAGTAAATCTATCATGTAGCATCACAGGAGAGTTGCACTCGTGTAGAAAGGAGTACACTGTCTACGTTATTCTGTTGAGACAGGAGTTGCACATTTCTAGCTAGAGATTTTTTTGTTTAATTTGATAGTGTTGCTGTATATATTAAGACTGTTCTCTTTTTAGATATGGAACCCCAGCAAACACCAGGAGAGCAGGAGCTGGCTGACGAGAAGAAGAAAAACCTGTCCATCTTACAAAGTGTCCTTAATGTCAGCATTCAGCCAAGTGACACCAGTAAAGAGGCGACAAAAGGCAAAATCTTCAAGTACGAGTTCTTGTGCAGCTTTTCACTGCTATATACTACACTACACTACACTAGACAAATAGATGCTTTCTTAATCTTGACTCCAAAGTCTGACCGAGTCTCCGTGTCACACTGCAGGGACATTTCAGCATTGCACTACGATCCTTCGAGTGAGACTCACGCAGCTTTTGAAACCAAGACAGACACACCCAAAAAAGAAAGGTCTGTTCAGCACCGCTCAGTGTTGTTTTTCTGTTGATGCACTGCTCACAAGTCTTAATCTACTACTTTTGTTATTTCCATTTCCACACAGCAAAGCGGCAAGGCGAAAGAAACGCGAGGAGGCCATGAAGCTTCCGGAAGTTTCTAAGGACATCTACTATGACGTGACTACAGATCTAAAAGAGGTGTTTGGGATGGGGAACGATATTGAAAACGAAAAGAAAGCAGTTGCATGGGACCAAAATGACGACGGCGACGACAATGAGCGCAAGGAAGAAGGTGTGCATGCGTTTCCGTTTCTATCTAATCAAGAAGCCGAGCCATCAAGCGGATTTAAATTCTCGTTCTTTGGAGATGATGCAGTAACAAAGACCACAACAACAGGTGAGCAGGTTTGGGTCATTTTTTTGGTTTTCCATAACCAAATACATCACTGCTGAGAAATGTGGATTGGGGGGGGACAAAAAATAGAGGTTTTAGGGGTGATAAATGCTTTAAGATAAATAAGTATAATCTATATCCTAAATAAAGCCTCTTTTTATACAAAATAAAGCATAATGTTGCTTAGATCTACGTTTAGCTTCAGTAAGTAAGCTAATAATCGTAGTTTGCTTGCATTAATTGTTCTCAAACAGGAGCACTCAGTATAATTCAACTAAAAGTAGGTCATCAATAATCAGGACAATAAGTGTGTGACAATGTGGCTGTCAGCAGCATCTCACACTCCAGAGCTGATTTTTAAGCAAAAGGGTCTCCAAGCTCTCTAATTTAACATAATCTATGAACACAAACAACTGTTCATTTCATTAACTAAAGCTAAAGCTAAAAATGTTAACTGATGACTCTTTCTTTTTAACCCTTGTAACCAAAATCTCTAAATATGAGTAGTATAAGTGTCAGTAATTATTAAGTGGACAAACTTTTTCCACATCTTTATGCACGCTCTATGCAAAAGCGCATAAGGGAATGAACTGAGACGTCTTGTACAACCTCCAGATCTTCCTCCTTCTCTGCTTATGGTAGATAATAAAGTTTCAAGCTTATATCTGACCCAAACAAAGCAATCTGCCTTCAGTGCTGAAATGTTTAATGCTCTAAAAATAATACTGATCTCTGTATTGTTCACTTTGTTAGATTAATATGATCACACACTAGCTAGTTAAAATAATAACCGATGACTAAAGTCATGTTTTCTCTTCATTTGTCTATATAGCTTAACACGAAGCAATACCCGAGTATTGTACAACAGTGTGAGATGAGTCAAAGATGAAGGCAGTACTTTTGTAAAATAAATAAATAAATAAAAATTAAATACTGGACATTTTTGGACACATAATAATAATAATAACAGTAAATATTTTTAATAATAAATATTAAATATTAAATATTAAATATTATATATATATATATATATATATATATATATATATATATATATATATATATATATATATATATATATATAATATTTTACAAAAATAAATAATCATAATAAGTCATCATAATAATAATAAATAAATAATAATAATAAATATTAAAAATAAATAAATAATATTAATAATTATTTAATTATAATTATAATTAATAATTATTATTATTATAATTTAAGGGATTTTAATAAAAAGAATCATTTTAATTGATTGACATTGTTCATCTTTGTGACTAAAATTGATTGAATAGATATGATTTATAATTTAAATTAAAATAAAAAAGCAGGATACAGTAACTTAAGTGTGACTGAAACTTGTATCTATATACTGGTATACTTGTGTGTGTGTGTATATATGTATATATGTATATATATACAAGTATATACTTGTATCTATATTTGGACTATAACCAAATCCAAAGTGTGAAAAGTGACAGCTGTTTCGACACAAATCCAAACATCCTAACCAAAAATATTACCAAAGATTGAAGCTAAACAGGTCAGAATCAAAGAAAATTCTTCTTTTTCGTACTTAAATTTTTGTTTGTTTGTTTGTATTTAATTTTGTGACTTTTTCCAGTTTAAAGTGAAACTTGGTTTAAAGATTCTTATGTGACTTTATCATGTCCACTACTTGATCACCTGCATGTTGATGGTGTTGCATTCGATGTGTTCAGAGGAATACAAAGTTGAGCCTATAAAAGGGGCCAAAGTGCCTTGGCAAGTAGACCCTCGATTCCAGGACAGCAGTTCGGAGGAGGAGGACGAGGATATGGAGGAAGAGAAAGAAGAAAAGGAAGAGGCTGCCTTGGTCAATACAACTGAGTAAGAATCGGATCACAACAATAACTGTAGCTTGACGCTTTTATTAGTTTTTTACTGTTTTAATTCTATCACAGTGATTTTTTTTTGTCTTCTCGGCTATTTCCAGTAATTCATTCAATAGAATACACACTGCTTTTCCTCTCCTCATATAATATACATGCATTATAAACATGTAGTTTATGTAACTCTCTGTGCATGAGGGACCATGTGTTCATCAAAATGCACTACCGATGTTAATGTGGTCTGTGTTTATTAGTGTTACTGTTATTTTTCAGTTGTAGGTATATATGTTTATATGACAGGGCTGCCAACATCTTACAGTTTAGCCATTGTATTTACGGTCATGAATCCCTAGTTACAGCTATGTGAGTCAAGAGAAAACTTTTCATGAAAATGAAAAAGCTTAATGCTTTTCCAAGCAGCCATCAGATGAAAGAAATCCAGTTCAATCCGGAAAAGCCAGTTCACTAAAGGGGACTAAATTTTGACACATTTATCTACTATTTAAATCATAATACACCAATCAGGCATAACATTATGACCACCTGCCTAATTTTGTATTGGTCCCCCTTTTGCTACCAAAACAGCCCTGACTTCTCGAGGCATGGACTCCACTTGATCCCTGAAGGTGTGCTGTGGTATCTGGTACCAAGATGTTAGCAGCAGATCATTTAAGTCCTGTAAGTTGCAAAGTGGACATACAGGACGTAAAGGACTTACAGGATACTTTTGATAGATACTGACCACTGCAGACCGGGAACACCCCACAGGAGCTGCAGTTTTGGAGATGCTCTGATCCAGTCGTCTAGCCATCACAATTTGGCCCTTTGTCAAACTCGCTCAAATCCTTACACTTGTCCATTTTTCCTGCTTCTGACACATCAACTTTGAGGACAAAATGTTCACTTGCAGCCTAATATATCCCACCCACTAACAGGTGCCATGATGAGGAGATCATCAGTCCTATTCACTTCACCTCTCAGTGCTCATAATGTTATGCCTTATCAGTGCATCTTAACAGAAAACAAAATGGCAGGACTGTGGTCTCTTTGTTTGGTACAAATGGTTTATTATTTTTGTCCTTACCTTTCTCTCTTCCTGCTAAGATTTTCTTCAGAAATGTTAGCACCTCTGATATGATTGTATATTGAAGCAATACAATTTAGCAGTAGTAATAAAGTTACCAGTAGGATGAAACTCAATACCTTTTTGTTTTGTTTTTTTTATTACAGACAGCCGACCCCAAAGAAAAAGTTTTTCTTCTTCTTTGATGATGATATTCGATTGAAGGGTAAATTATTGATTTTTTTTTTTTTCCTTTAACCGAATTGTAGTTTCATTTTGTTTTTTAAGATGTTTGACTGTGTGTAAATGTCCGTCCTCAGAGGGACCCAGTATGTTCTGCAGGCGTGAGAAGCTGGAGGATCAGAGAGAAGCATGGGAGGAGAAGAGGAATGATCTCAGAGAGGTGGGAGATTCTGGACATTTCTTCTGTTGCCTGTGAAGCTTGTTACGTGGCTCCTTTTTGTGCTTTGTGCTTGAAGCTTTCAGCACTGGACAACTTTTCTCTTTGGTCACTGGTACAAAAATGTACAGTTGCATGGTTATTGTGTATTGCTGATTTGTTAAGGGGGTTGATTGTGAGCAGAAAAATAACTAAACTCAACCAAATTGAACTATATACAATAATTTATGGCACAAATTATCCATAAACAGAATACCCCATTGGTTTCTGATGACAGATTGTAAATATTGAAGATATTTCATTTTAAATTTAAAAAAGTCTCTGCTCACTCATAAATTACTGAAAAAATTAATGATATGAAAAGCTCTGCTTACTCATAAATTAATTAGAGTTAATGATAAAATCATTTCTGCTCACTCAAAAATTAATGAATAAATTAATGATAAAAAATCTCTGCTTACTCAAAAATTAATCAATAAATTAATGATATAAAATCTTTGCTTACTCATGAATTAATGAACAAATGAATTATATAAAAATATCTGCTTATTCATAAATTAATAAAAAACAATAATGATTAAAAAAAACCTCTGGTTACTCATAATTAATGAAAAAATTAATGATAAAAAAAATCTCTGCTTACTCATAAATTAATTAAAAAAAATTAATGATAAAATAAGCTCTGCTCACTCAAAAATTAATGAATAAATTAATGATAAAAAAATCTCTGCTTACTCAAAAATTAATCAATAAATTAATGATATAAAATCTTTGCTTACTCATAAATTAATGAACAAATTAATAATACAAAAATCTCTGTGCACTCATAAATTAATGAAAAAATGAATGATAAAAAAAAATCTCTGCTCACTGAGATTAATGAAAAAATTAATTATATAAAAATCTCTGCTTACTCATAAATTAATAAAAAAAATTATAAAAAAAGCTCTGCTTATTCATAAATTAATGACATGACACAGCAGGGATTGCTATTTATTTGTACTAGAGAATGGACTTAAAGAGGACAGTGAAACTAAAATTACAAATAACATCATCATTATTATCATACCTAATGACAATATTTTCATGTTTAATGTGGAGAAAATGCTCAGCAGGGTGTGAGGTCAGTGATGTCAATTCTTCATGAATAAATAGTGAATTTATCATCTTTTTTTTTTTTTTACAGGATTACCGCAAGAAGCACAAAGATGCCAAAAGACGATTCAGGATGAGAACAAAAACCTGAACACACTGCCTTACATTTCTTAATTAAAGTTTTTCTGTGAAATAACAAGGTTTGTTTTATCACAGAAATAAAGAATATTTTGAGTTTTCTTTCAATGCTTTAATTTAATACCTCAACCTGCTCAACATATTTGTGCCTGTGAATTAAAACCTGTGTAAATAAATATGTTTTCAATAGGGTTGTGTCTCATTCCAGTATCAATACAATGTACATACACTGATCAGGCATGACATTATGACCACCTGCCTAATATTGTGTTGGTGTCCCCTTTGCTGCAAAAACGGCCCTGACCCATCATGCACTGTGTATTCTGACACCTGTCTATCAGAACCAGCATTAACTTCTTCAGCAATTTGAGCAACAGTAGCTCGTCTGTTGGATCGGATCACACGGGTCAGCCTTCGCTCCACACGTGCATCAGTGAGCCTTGGCCGCCCATGACCCTGTCGCCGGTTCACCACTGTTCCTTCCTCGGACCACTTTTGATAGATCACTGCAGACTGGTACAGCTGTTTTGGTGTGATATAAATTTGTCTATTTGTATCAGAAATATCAGCCATTTGGGAACACCTGTACACCTGCATATTCATGCAATTATCCAACCATCCCATCATGTGGCCATCAATGCACCGCATATAATTATGCAGATACAGGTCAAGAGCTTCAATTAGTTTTCTCATCAAACATGAGAATGAGGAGAAGAAATATGATCTCAGTGATTGTTACATTTACATTTCTGGTATTTGGCAAACGCTTTTATCCAGAGTGACGTACAAAAGTGCTTTAAAAGTCTCTATCAATGAATAAATTAACACTGGTTCACTAGGTGACAGACTTAGAGCACTATCAGGCTTTTTTAACAACATACAACAACACAAACAATAAGTGTTTCAGGAAGATGTAGGTTTTCATCCGCCTTTTGAAGACGGCCAGTGTCTCAGCTGTTCGGACATCTAGGGGGAAGTTCATTCCACCACCTCGGTGCCAGAACAGAGAAAGAGTCTGGATGTATACCTACATTGTACCCTGAGAGATGGTGGGACCAGTCGATTGCTGATGCCAGACTGACTAGTTTCAGTGTGTCAGAAATGATAGAGCTTCTGTTTTTTCACACACAGCAGTCTCTAGACAGAGGTTAGAAGAGAATGGTCAGACTGGTTTGAGCTGTCAGGACAGCTATGGCAACTCAATCACTCATTATAACCACGGTACGAAGAAAAGCACCTCAACGTAGTGGTGGTGGCTCAAGTGGTTAAGGCTCTGGGTCGTTGAATGGATGATCAGGGGTTCAAGCCCCAGCACTGCCAAGTTGCCACTGTTGGGCCCTTGAGCAAGGCCCTTAACCCTCTCTGCTCCAGGGGTGCTGTATCATGGCTGACCCTGTGCTCTGACCCCAGCCTCCAAGAATGGGATATGCAAAGAAAGAATTTCACTGTGCTGTAATGTGTATGTGACAAATAAAGGCCATTTCATTTCAAACCCCAAGATATATTCAGGTTCCATTCCTGTCTGTATTTATTTTCTGTGGAAATGTAAACCAAAATCCATGCCAAGGGCAAAGTTCCTGAAATTTGATTTAAATATAAACATATAAAATATAAAAAATCTCTGTATTTGCATGATTTTATGTATTAAACTGCTGATACAGGATTTGCTGTTTGGAAAACTGCATGAATGTACACCCCCTAGTTTTCACCACTAGATGTCAGAGTGACTGTAGCGTCTGTACATTGCTAGCGTTCCCTCAGTTTGCTCCTTCGCTTCCTTAAGTTTACCAAACATTTGTCAGCTTTGACAACCCCCAAACTTTAACCTTACTACATTTTAGTACAACATATGTGTTGTTGAATAGGTTTGCAGTAAAGGCAGAAAACAGGAACCATAGTATTAGACATGTTCAGGTCTGAGTTGTGTCGCTAAGCCACTCCTCTGCACTTGGCTCGAGTACAAACCGTTCATGCTGTATCCGTGCATGTACATTTAGAACTGCTGTACCCACACTGACAATGTCAAACCACTGTGTGTGTGTGCGCGCGTGTGTGTGTGTAATAGATAGCTGCTTTCAGCCTTGTCCTACTTTACACCCGCCTGCAAAAGCCAAGTGTGTGTGAATATATAACACCTTTATTGTTTGCTATCAGTTTGCCACTCAGCCTTATCAGCACATAGAGGCCACTTCCTTTCACTAGTTTGTTCAAATGGTTTGGCCTATTTTAGTCAAAACACTCATTTTAAACTCCTAAAAGTGTATGTAAGTATACAAAAAAAAAAGGTAACAAAACCATATGTGCTTTCATTCAATTAACCTGAAAATATTTCCAGGGACAGTTTTAAACATATAAATGCAACACTTTTGTTTTTGCCCCCATTGAGCTGAACTCAAAGATCTAAGACTTTTTCTATGTACACAAAAGGCCTATTTCTCTTAAATATTGTTCACAATTCTGTCTAAATCTGTGTTAGTGAGCACTTCTCCTTTGCCGAGGTAATCCATCCACCTCACAGGTATGGCATATCAAGATGCCGATTGGACAGCATAATTATTGCCCAGGTGTGCCTTAGGCTGGCCACAATAAAAGGCCACTCTAAAATGTGCAGTTTTATCACACAGCACAATGCCACAGATGTCACAGGTTTTGAGGGAGCGTGCAATTGGTATGGTGACTGCAGGAATGTCCACCAGAGCTGTTGCCCATGAATTAAATGTTCATTTCTCTACCATAAGCCGTCTCCAAAAGCGTTTCAGAGAATTTGGCAGTACATCCAACTGGCCTCACAACCACAGACCACGTGTAACCACACCAGCCCAGGACCTCCACATCCAGCATCTTCACCTCCAAGATCGTCTGAGACCAGCCACCCGGACAGCTGCTGCAACAATCGGTTTGCATAACCAAAGAATTTCTGCACAAACTGTCAGAAACCGTCTCAGGGAAGCTCATCTGCATGCTCGTCGTCCTCATCGGGGTCTCGACCTGACTGAAGTTCCGACTTGAGTGGGCAAATGCTCACATTCGATGGGGTCTGGCACTTTGGAGAGGTGTTCTCTTCACGGATGAATCCCGGTTTTCACTGTACAGGGCAGATGGCAGACAGCGTGATAATGATAATGCACTGCCCCATGTTGCAAGGACCTGTACACAATTCCTGGAAGCTGAAAACATCCCAGTTCTTGCATGGCCAGCATACTCACCGGACATGTCACCCATTGAGCATGTTTGGGATGCTCTGGATCGGCGTATACGACAGCGTGTTCCAGTTCCTGCCAATATCCAGCAACTTCACACAGCCATTGAAGAGGAGTGAACCAACATTCCACAGGCCACAATCAACAACATGATCAACTCTATGCGAAGGAGATGTGGTGCACTGTGTGAGGCAAATGGTGGTCACACCAGATATTGACTAGCCCCCCCCCAGACCCCTCCAATACAGTAAAACTGCACATTTTAGAGTGGCCTTTTATTGTGGCCAGCCTAAGGCACACCTGTGTAATAATCATGCTGTCTAATCATGTGAGGTGGATGGATTATCTTGGCAAAGGAGAAGTGCTTACTAACACAGATTTAGACAGATTTGTGAACAATATTTGAGAGAAATAGGCTTTTTGTGTACACTGTATGTACCTGTAGATAAGGTCTGGTCTTATTTACACTCCCACTGTACACACACATGTCTGCCGTCAGAAGGAGACCTAAGGGCGGAAATTGGTCATTTGTTAATATTATTGTTTATATTACTCTAATAATTAAAATGACTTGTGTAGCTATAGACTTTAAAGATACGGTCTGGTATCAGTGGAGAATTTATTGCAAAGACAAAATTTGATTTAGTTTCAGTATATGGGTTTTGGATGTTTTTACAGTAAGTTATTTTTGTACCCAGTGTGCTGACGTTTATATCTCACTGGATTTGAATGCAAGTACATTGTAAATGTAAAATTTGTACATTGTAATTGTTGCACATTAACATATTTTGCAGAATGTATACTGGTCTGCACTATTTTGTGTATCCTTGCTGTACTGGTTTTGTCTCTTTGCACTCTTTGCTCTACTTTATGTGGCTAGGACAACTTACTTTCAGTGGTTTAGCTCTGTGTTGTGTTTTGTAGCTCCATGTTTTTTTATGTAGCACCCGGGTCCTGGAGCCATATTGTCTCATTTCACTGTGTACTGCATCAGATATATATGGTTGAAATGACAATAAAAGCTTCTTGAAGTCCAGCTTAACCATCAGTGTTCATAGTGTCCACAGAAATCGATAAATGTCTGGTCATTAGCACAGAAAATAAAAATGTGGCTCTATTCGATCCAAACATTTTCCTCTAAGCCGATTATAATCGATCGGCTTTGAGATCAGCTTTTTGTTCGATCTTTTGCACTGCATACTTGCTAATAAATAAGGAAAGCCTGTAGTAACAGGAATGGCTTGTTTTCTGGTTTGGACCGGACCGCAAAACAACAAAACCACAAATTCCTATGTATCAAAATACAAACTTTCTCAACATTGTGTTACTATAAATGTGAACAACTATTTATATTTTTAATAAGCTCTCTCTTTTATACAGGGTTAGCAATTTAACCGCCAAACGATACTATTTCTTCGGCCAAGACGTGTTTTACATCGTCTTTGGTTCTGCACTAAAGCTACAAAGTAATGTAACTAACTTTACCATCGAGTTAGGAAATCTTAGCTTATCTTATAGCTTAGCATCGTACGAACTGGACGTCTAAATCAACACCTCAAATACATTGGGTTGTGTGTTGATTTAGCCACGCGGCTCAAATCCATTTGTTTATGTTTATGATACCTATAAAAATGAAATAAAAAAAGTTTGTCTCAGAGCTTTAAAAAATAGTGGCCATACGTATGCTATTTTTACTTTATCAAATGTTTTATTTACAGTAAATTAGTGAGGGAAATTATGTATTTGGAGACGTGTGTGATGTGTTGAAGGTATGAAGTTTAGGATAAATACTGCTAAACTGGCAGCTCTAAGCTTTGCTTTTTGTTAGCTACCCTTCCTTGTTTGCTAGCAACATTAGCCTCACAGCTAAACCCTGAAGAAGCAAAACTCAGAAATCAAACATGTTTAAGATGGTCCAGTTTGTTGGTTATGTTTTTTTGGTGAATTGTGTAATAATATGTTCTTTCTGCTCAAGAACAGCTATCAGTGAAGTGTGCGTGTGACTCTTCACGCTAAAGTTATCATTCACGTGTGACAGCATTGTTTATGTTCAGTGCTGAGCTCGCACTATGTGTGAACATGCACGTTTCTGAGGCCATACACTCTGTTCTAACCCTCCCACCTTTCTGCCGAGCATAAACAGGAGGTTTCCTATCACGCCGCAGAGGAGGAACAGCTGCTCTCGGTTACACAACACTCCACATAACCTTCTGATGCCGTTTTATGTTGGTAAAAGCAAAGCTAATGTGTTTCCCAGTTACCAGTTTCCAGGCAAAATAGGAGTCCAGTAACAAAGGAGAGAGTATATGTTGTGGTTTTGCGGAGACCATTTCCCTTTTGTTTCTTCAAGCTTTCACCCACTCATAACTCTAGGCAGCGACAAACATCACTTTTCTTAAATGAATGATCTGCTTTCGCTCATAATTACAACCTATGAAGAATGCTCTTATGTTAAAGTACCTATATGCACAAAAACATGATTTTACTTGTTTAACAACAGTTAGATAGCTAATCTTGGGTGTATAATCTGGTGTATTGGCATCCTAAACCTAAAACATTCATTTAAAAATCCCTTAGAAAACATGGCCCACTATGAGAAAGTTGGGAACACAGGATTATCTCGAATGTCTTTTCCCTTCACTGGAATGAAGCAGTTCAAACCTGTTCCAGCAAGATAATGCCCCAGTGCTC